>NC_138033.1:49231267-49383767 GCF_964106645.2 Podarcis pityusensis | reverse complement strand
TAGAATCATGACCGTTAGGTGAACCGACTCTGTGTGTATAGAGAAAACACAGAATTCTTTTAGGACGCTATTGGCATAATAAAAAATTCTGCAATGAGGCCTTCACATTACAAAAATATATGAAAACTGGCAGCATCCATCCCATCCCTCACCAGACAGGATCCATTCATGCACAGGAGTACACCAGATTCCTCCTAATTCCTCCTCATGAGATTGTCCCAAGAAAATAAATCTCATGAGTTATCTGTTAGGATGTTTGCCTCCACAAATCCACTGTATTTGGGGAGGGAGAAGTGACCCTCCCACTTACCACAACCCTAACAGATTTCTGCCAGGCTTCCCAGAAGGCCTGTGAAAGGCCTCCCCTTATGCGCAAAAGGGCCTGTTGCTTCAGCAGAGCTATAAAGTTCTATTGGCATTATTTCAACTTAAAGACATTGTGCTCTAGACAGAATGAACGCAAGGCAGGTGTGCCAAAAGCCACCGGAAGATCCCAGCCTCCAGCTTCCTGACATAATTCATTGAGGGAGATGCCTCCTCTCAAAGGGCTCAGCTCCCACCTTCCACTGCTGCTTCAACATCAAAACATAATGATGCATTTGTTTCCTCTCCAACAAGTCAACTGCTCTGTTGTTGCCTTGGCAGTTCTGCCATAAAACATGTTGGCCACGAGCTTGACTGCACCCCGAAAATGAACCTGTGTTCTAAGGATGGCTGAATCTGTCAGTTTCAGTTTCTTTGTTTCTCATTTTTTCAATTTTAAGTTCAGTTCTTCACATTCCCACAGCAGGGAATGTAGATTCTTTTTTAAAAATTTATTTTAGAAAAAAATCCTCATGGAAATTTGTCAGAATTTTACTGTGAATTTCCCTAAAAAATCACTTTCCTGAATTTTGCAACACAGTTCTCCAGCCAAGTAATGTGTACAGAAAGGCATACATTAAGGTTCAACGTGCATAAAAATGCATATTAGTGCATATTACTAATATATTAGTGAAAAGAACATACAGAAAAACATTACGTTAAAAGAAACTGTCTTGCAAAAAAATGTGCATATTAGTTTCCATTCACACTACAATGCTTACAAATATTCATGAGGACACTCCCCCCCCAAAAAAACACACAAATGCACAAACATATGTGGAGATGTAAAGAACTGAACTTAAAGCAACTGAGAGAAACTGAAATTGACAGATTCGCCCATCCCTAGCCATGCCTCTATAAAGAAAGCCAGGCCGCATTTTGCTGGGCATGGTGGTGGGGGAAACATGAACATTTGGGAGGGACCCTGCATTCATTATCTGAAGGGGCCCTCTTGGGTCCCCCATCTACCTGAAATTAAGTAGGTGATGTCTGGAAAGAGACTCTGTTCAGCAATAGCATCCCTTGTCCTATGGAATGCCCTCTTCAGGGAGGCTTCCTTGGTGCAACTGTGGTTTTATTCCAGGAAGGACATTTTTATTTGCCCATGCATTCCAGCATGTAATGGGAGTGGGTGTTAACACTGTTTTATCTGCTTTGTTTATTTTATTTTATTGCTGTCTCGATTGAACCACATCTGTTTTAATTGCAGTTTTACACACTGCTGTTTTATCACTGTTATGCCCTGCAGCCTAAAACATTTCTTAAATACAGAAACTAGCATTTATATAGAAGGTTTCAGAGTTCTCAACACATTTCACGCACATCATCGCAGTAATCTTCAAACTTGCCACTTCTGTTGGGCCAGTATCCCCATATTACAGAAAGAGAAGACTGAGGCTGGGAGAAGACGGCCTTGCTAAACCTAAATAGGCAGTTTTGGAACCAGGGCCTTCCCCCAGGGAATGTAAACTTAACCGTGGCTATGTGATCACTCTCAACATCTGCTGCAGTGGGGAAATATCTGAATTTATTTGTGGTTGGTTTTCTTTATTTCATTTAAAAAGGCATACCCTGCTTTGGGACCATCTGGCTCCCAAAGCTCCTTACAAAAAAACAAAAAACAAAAAATCAATTTGTTGCTGTTGTTTTAAAACCTATTAAACTATTATTAAACAGGTCTGTAAAAAAGAACACCTTGTTTTCTGCCAGTTTTCGAATAAAAGGATAAAACCTACACAGTGGGTGCAAACATCCATAAAAACAAACTTTAAGTTAATAAAAATGGCTACAGAAGGATAATAATAACAGAGCAAAATAACAATGGCAAAATCAGCAGCCATGAAAACCGCAATAGCTTTGGAACGTTCCTGCGAGATTCTGCTGCATGGACAGAGTGCTCGTCTAGTTCTCTCCTAGGCAAAGAAATTCTTCATCTACAACACAGTGCAAGAAATCTCCACAGTGCACATTTGACATGATCTGTGAAAGGTAATGTGGCAACTGCCCCATGTGTGATGCTCCATGCATGCTGGAGCATTTTCATATGGAACTCACTTGTGAATCAAGTCAACTCTCTGAAATAGATCGGACAAATCTTACATGGGAGATCCTTGAGTGTGGGTTGGAGCAAATGCTAGTCCTACTCAGAGTTAGATCCACTGAAATTAATAGACATGGCTAACCTAATTTTATTAGTTTCACTGGGTCTACTCTGTGTAGAGGTTAGTTGGATATGGCCCTGTGACTATTTTGACCTTGTGAATTAATTAACAGCGGTTGTTACTGAGCAAAACCTGCTAGGTTCCGAACTGGCGGCATTTCCCCCGACAGAATCTTAGACGTTTGCCCTGGATGAGATTTCACAGGTTAAAACTCTGCCATAAGCAAGACTTATAACCAAAACTCTCCTTGTCAAAAGCCTCCATAATCCTCATTCCTAAATATTACTTTTATTGAGTGTCTGGATGAAGAAGACCCCCAAAAGTCCATCCTCCTGCCTTATAAACAGAAATTTGCTTAAAGTCATCCAGCACGGTTCACTTTTGCTCTGAGGACAGAAACCATCAAACCTTCCTCACCACAATGTAAAGTTTGGAACATCCAATGCAAGTTCCTGCTCAGAGTAGACCCACACTGAAGTTGATGGATACGACTAACTTAAATCCAATTATTTCAGTGGGTTTGCTCTGAGTAGGGCTTAGCTGGATACAACCCTTTGTGCAAATTTCACTTTTTAGGATCTGTATGCAGCGTAAAACCCCACCTCCCATCGTTAATCGAACTCGGCCTGATGTTTGGTAGCTAGCAATGGCATTTTGGATGGGAGTTTCCTAATGTGGCAATGAGGGCAGCCCACACAGGAGGGAGTTGGGCAGCAGGTAGAGCTATTCCTACAGGAACTGCACGGTAATGATTTGGAGGTGTCCAAAGGTGCAGTTTAGGTGGGGATGAAAAGAAACATCCTGATGGATTGCAATCCAGCGTATGGATCAGAGGCAACTTCCGGGTTCAAAGAAATTGAACCCAGACAAAAGCTTATGATGGAATAAATGTGGTAGTCTTGAAGTGCTGTAAGGCTCTTAATAATACTTCCAAACGGTCACTATTTGGGGCTGGGATTCAATCACATACTGGAAAATTCAGGTTGCAGAATTATGGTTGATTGGGAAGTCTTCCACAAGGAAACCCACTTTCCCCAAACGTGACTGTTTTTGTTGTTGTTTGTTTTGCAATAAGGAAAGTGACAGAAAAAGGCCTCGGGAAATGTGCGTTAATACAATGTCATCTATGCTTTCCTCCAAAAAAAAAGAGTGAATGCTCATTAAATAGTCAACATCACTTAATCTCCATGCAAAGAATCCAGAATAAATGCTCAATAAACAGGTCTCCTGGAACCACCCTTAATCTGTTGCATTAGAAACAACAAGCGTGTCCACCTCTTTGGAAGTTGCATTAATGTGGTTATATCGTGCATATTTCCCATTGTCTCCCCACTGGACCGTGCGTCAAATCCTGCTGCCATAGGAATGGCAAGTAACTTCCAATTTTTAATAGAAAAATATTAATCCCAGTCACCACCTCCAAAATCCCTCCTAAGTAACTGGCAATGCTATATTATTAAAAGTTTATATTTGAAATGCCTTTACTAGCAACAACACATCAGATATAGCCTCATCAATTGCAGGTGGTGGAGTCTGATTTTATCTCTCTTCAAAGCAAACAAAAGTTTCCATAGTGTGTTTAGACCCTGCAATTGAGTAACACTTTTATTAAAAACAAAAGTTTCCCTGTATACAAAAATCAGAAATCAGCTCATAACTCTTACAAGCACATGTTCTTTTTAAGGAATGTTAATATCTAAACACTGTCTGCCCAATGCACCATCACAAACTGTTTGGAAATAAAATTATTTGTATGCTTTATGGCAACTATAAGAAAATAGCCTGTTTGATACAATCTATAAAAAGCAAAATAGTTTGTTTGTTTTTGTAAGTGTTTAACAATTTGTTATTTTGAATAGCAATATTGCAAATGGTTTCCTAAAATATATTCACTTGCTGCCCTGAAGAGATGCTAGCTTGATTTCAAAAGGGGTTGTTTTTCTTTTCTCCTAAGCACTGACAAGCAATGGGAACCTCAAAAAATAATAAAACAAGGAATTCTAATAAATAAATTCAAAATTCTCAGGGTTCCCCAAAGGGTTAATGCAAGCTAATTGAAAAGCGGAATCCTTGGCAGCTGTCCAGGCCACAGTTACACATGCCTGGTGAACTTAAGCATATCCATTTAATTGACACATAGGTGTGGGTTAAATGGCACGCTTCTTGTTGGTACATTTTTGCTTCACAAGCTTAAGCGGCAGAAAATGCACGCCTGCAGAAAGGGAATGTCTAGTGAGGTACGGTAATCTAGGAACTGAAAAGTGCTGCAGAGTTTTCTTTGAAAGCATCTGTGCTCTGCTGGCTTTAGCACGCAGACAGTGGGCTGGATCCAGACACAGTCAGCTGAACTTAAAGCCCCGTTGAAACCCATGGGGCAAAAGTTAGCTGCAACTCGAGTCTCCTTGATTTCAGTAGGAACTAAGTGCAACTAAATTGGCCTGCACCCATCGAGCCCAATCCGTCCATCAATAGCTTCTCCTGCTTGTGGGAATGAAAGGCACCCCTGCTGTGCTCTAGCCCATTAATTGCAAGGGAGCTTGCAGAGGAGAAGGTCCCTGAGGGATTGGCTCCCTTGACTTGAATGAAAACATTTTCTTTGGCTTTTAACCCCTGAACTGAACTATTAACCCTGCAGCACTTTTTAAGAAAGGGAGGGGGAGGGGGGAAACGGGAAGAGAGAAGCGATTTTACAGTTCTCCATTTCACGCATGCAGTCCACATTAACAGGAAAGTCTATTTAAAAAAACAAAACCTCAGGCAGGATACAGATGCTTATTTCCGAGGACCTGTTAAATTTCTGGTATTTATTCCCAAGAGGTAACACAAGCTAATTTCCAAATCTGCAACATACAAACCAGATTTTAATTACCTTTCTGGTCTATTTCCTTGATGCGCTCCCTTCTGAAGTACAGAGTGGGGATTCCCCCCTGTCTGTCTGGCATGGGAGTTAATGGTTTAGCAGATAACATCAGTGAGCGGTGCTCCTTCGCCCGTTGTTGCCTTACAGAACCCACGGGGCTTCTTTTGCAGCAGGGGTAGATTTCCAGGTGCACAGCTTATGGGGAGCCTTGCCGTTTGCAGATTTTTACTTTTTTATTTAAAAAAATATACAAAAACATTCGGAGCAGCAAGCGCTCACCCCAGGCCGTTCCACAATCCACCCAGCAGCGGTGAGGAGCTCTTCCTTCCAAAACAATGCTCCCACTTCCCTCTGTTTTGCAGACCCACGTTCTCCCTTTTGCCTGGTGCTATTCCCTCCCTACGACAGCCTTCAGGACTGGGGGAAAGCACTCAGATTCTGGAGAGAGAGAGATCACTGGGTTAAAAAGCACTGGAGTCCAGGTTTCCGAGAAGGCAGGGAATCTCTCCCCATGGCAGGCTTCTGCCCATCGCTCTTCTGCAGGGCAGCCCACCTGCAGCCATCCTTCCACAGGTCCTACAGTGTGACCGTCGTCCTCGTCCTCAGAGGAAGAGGCATGAAAAAGCCTCTCTGGTGTCTGCTGATGACTTCACCTCATTAGCATGCTTCTGATAGTTCTCTCAGACTGTCTTTTCTGCTTTCTTTTTTTAAACTGACTTTAAGGCTCTCTGCTAATCAAAATTCTGGAGTGCTTAACCATTTCCTCACTCTGAGAGGAGAGGCAAAATTCCAGTGAGGTGAGCAGAAGGGAGCATTGGGTGAAGGTGGGGAGAAGAACACAAGAGTGAGAGCTCGAACTCCAGCACATGGGCCAAGAGCAATAAATCCTATCGATGTCCATGGCTCATCGCCTGGAAACATATTCCTAACCCAAAGGTGGCTGAAATGAGACAGGGGCAGACTGGTGCTAGACTATGTTCTGGGGCCTTGCATCGTAACTCTTTGACCCGTACAGTCTCTTACTGCATGTCTAGCATGGAGATGCCAAAATCAGCCCCTTCCCAGCAGGCCGATCAGGCTTCTGAATGTTCATAGTCAGCCGTGTGGCCACTGAAAACCAGTCATAGAGGTACAACATAGACATTGTGACAAGTACCCATTGACAGCCTTATCATCCGCTCTATAGTAGCCTTGCCACTAATCCAGCTCTTGCTGGTGGGGTTCCCCCAAATTCAAGGAGGGACTATATCAAAGTAACTTTGAACACAGAAGTTCTCAGATTCAATTACCAACATCTCAGGCAGGGCTGGGAAAGACACCACCACCCCGCTTGAAACCCTGGTAGGTCTAGCCCAAAACATTTTGCTACTCTGGGGTGAAGGACAAGGTGGTACCTGCATCATTCCATGTGCAGAAGCCAACTGGGCTGGTAGTTCAATCTCAGTCCAATACCCAAAGGCAGCAGGACAGATAATGTGGCACACACAGCCCTGCCCTCAAACAGAAGGGTACAGCCAAAGTGCTCAGGAGAAACACCTGAGAGGTCACCACTCCCAGTTGGTGTCACCTGAGGCAGTCACCTCACTCTGTCTAAAGGAAGGGCTGGCCTTGATCCCAGGAAAAGCTTTGCTAGATGGAACAATGGTCTGGCTCTGTTCCCAGCCCACTGCCCACAGCTCCAGCTGAGAGGTAATCGTCTGAATGCCTCTGGATACCCCGCTCATCCCGACTTGATATGTCACTTGTCAACACAGAGGGTTTCCTGACTTCCAAAGGAGCAATTTCAAATGAGATGACACATCCCATGAGAGGCCAGAGGAAACCTCTGAATATTTTAATCAACTCTGGAGAGAGGAATCAATTGAAGAATTTAGGAGACTAGAATGGAAAAGATTTTGGGTCCTGAACGCTGCATAAATACAGATCCCTCTTCCCTTTTTCAGGGTGTCTTTGTCCACCTATGGAAACAAGCTCTCCTTATGCTTCAGGAAGTAGAACTCAGGAAAAATTACAGGATATCCCACCATTGCATCAGCAAAGTGCTCTTTAAACAAATGCTGCTGTGGATTTTGCCCCCCGCCCACCCACATGGCTGTAACATTCAAAAGCTTGGAAGTGAAAGGCCATGACCAATGTTGCACAGTTGGCATTGACTCACAACAGGGCCTTCTTGTTAGTGGCTCTCCATTTGTGGAATGCCCTCCTTGGTGAAGTGTGTCTGCCTCCCTTGTTATTAACATTCAGGAAGAATTTAAAAACATTCCTGTTCACCCAGGCATTTGATGGCTGAAACATACCACTGCTGATAACCTGCAAATTATTAGCTGCGAGAGAGACTGTTTTAAAATGTTTTGAGATGCCCTTTGATGTTTTAAAAAGTTTTAAATGTGTTTTCATTTTATGTTTAATTATTTTGCTACTTTTGTTTGCTGAGCTCCTTTGGAAAGGAAGGGTGGAATAGAAATTTAATCAAGAATAAATCAATAGAAACATGCATCATTAACATGAAAGTGTTGCCCATCCCAGTATCGGGGGGGGGGGAGCAATGATCCAATGCTGTGTGGTTGCAGACATTTAAACGTGACAGCCATGCCACAGCATCAAGGCCATGTGTCACACCACATGGCTGCAACAGTTAAAATGTCCTTGAATGTGATCCAAGACGGCACTCAGCACTCCAGCTTTTAAATTGTGTGTAAACAGTACAGATGTATGGAATGCCCTCTTGAAACATCCCCTCCAGGAGTATCACATGTTGTTCGCTTTTATTTGCATCATGTGGATTAGATACATTTTGATTTCTCCCCCACCTGGTTAGAGAACAGTGGTCAAATCACGTTTTCCACAAGCTGCAATTTCTAGCTCTAAATCTGATTCAACATCCCCCTAATCTTTTTTCTTCTCTTTTTTTAAGAACACTCAGCAGCTATGAAAGGTCAACAAAAAGGACCAGGCCCTGTGAAGAAACGCAGATGGCAAACTCTATCCCTACGTCCAGTGGCGGAGCTTCATGCTGGGGGCTGGCACGCATCCTGGGGGCGGGGCGTGCTCCCCGTGGGGGGTGCATCCTGGGGGCAGGGCGGGCTGCCTGCTGGGTGCCCAGCGCAGGTGCGGGGGGGACAGCCGTGATGGCACCTTGCTGGGATCGCGCTGCTGGAGGCGGTATGCTCCCCCTGCACTCCTCTTCCTCCGCGAGTGCCTATATCCTCTCAAGCAACCCTGTTACAGAACATTAATATGGCAACTTCCAGAAAGAAGTGGGAAAATATTTCAGTCTTCATGGGCACTCTGTTGCTGACCCAAATGACACCAAGAGAACTTTGGCAGGAGATGCCAATTTAAACTTCTGAAGAGCAATTTTTCATTAAATTTGATTATATTTGTTTGAAGGGTAATCAAGACTAGGGGTTCTGAGCTGAAAGAAGAAAACCCTCCCAAAAAAACCTTCACCCTGTTTACAGGCAGAGGAGGGGATTTGGCCAAATATTCATCAATGGAAGGTAGAATTCTCTAACAATCAGGGGATATGGCAAAAAAAAAAAAAAATTCTCAGAAAGTTCCATTCTGATAAATTTTGGCTCAGTTAACACCAAAAGAAACTATATAATCAGTTCACACTGGAAGATGAAGGAAGCAGTGGGTTAACAAAGGAAGACTGGAAGGCAACTGGAAGATTCCTTCAACAATATTTAATAATATTAATATTAATCAATAATTTAATTAATAATTCAATTTTAATTAGTAATTATAATAATTATAATAAATCTGCCTTTGAGTTTCTTCCAGCTCTAAATCAGTGTGATCAACTTACAACTGTCACATACTGCCAGCATGACTCAAAAGCACCACACAACTGGCATGTGTGTGTGTGCTCATATGCACCCTCTTCCACACATGTGGCACTGGGCAATCTGCCCAGAACTATCACAGCTTTGGGCCAACACCATCAACCCTGGAAGCATTAATGTCACCCGATTAGCATTACAACAAAAACACAGTCCCTCCCACACTCTTATTCAATTAGCACCCCTCCGCTACAAATGCTACAAAAAAACCTACCCAAAACAAAACAAAAACTGGCCCCCGGGAAGCTCTGAAACCTAATCGAGGCCTCATGTGCAGGAGCGGTGAGAGCGCATAAAGGCGCAATGGTGAGAAGAACAGCTGCGGGACCCGGCAATACTGGAGGCCGTGTTCGGACGGAACAGGAATGACCTCAGGGAAGCGAGGCTCTCTTGGACATCCATTTCACTGCACAGGAGATGACCCACATATTTGACAACTGATTCACAGCCTCAGCTGTGTGCTGAGATGCTCTGAGAGGCTGAGAGGAATCCAAGGTTAGGGAGATGTGGGCTCCCTCTGGAATGGAAACCTGGAGAGTCTAAAGTGTTTCACTCCTAACGCATGGATCGTTCCCACCCCCCTGCCCCCCACCTCAGGCTTGCTGAGGATTTCTCTGGCAGGAAATGTAGCCTGTGTTAAACTAAAGGCCTGACGTGTAGGAAACCTCACCTGCAGAGCTCACAAGCATTCCTTTTACTTCCTCCCCTGGCAGCATAAGCGTGACATAGTTCAACAGATGACGCTTTCACTGTCATGGTCATGCTACACTGGCAAACACTCTGCCTGTTGAATTTCTATCCTTCACACAGGTGCTAAAAAGACATGAAGTCTGATGAAATGACTCATAAGACTACTGGATTCTGTTTTACATATTCATGCATTTGAATCATCTGAATTCTTGTTTTTATGCTGCTATTTTATTGGTTCTAAGTTGTACTTTCACTTTTACTGGTATCACCGCTCCTATATTGTACACCATTTGGAGATTTTTAAAAAATATATGAAGTGGTGTATGAATGTTTTCAAATAATTGAAATCCAAATAAATAAGTGGCAAGCTTAAGATTTGGAAGTAGTAGTTGTTACTGTTATCTCTTATAATATTACCTATTATTATCTATTGGGTTTATATCTCAACTTTTCCTCCAGTGAGCTCAAGGTGGCATACATGGTTCATTTAATCCTCACAACAATCCTGTGAGGTAGGTCATGATTTGGGGGCAAAACCATCCAGGTATTTTCCCCACTAGGATGACAGGCTGGAGGCAAGAGCAGGGGAAGGAGGTCCGTAGTGCCACACTGGAGATTCAAGACAGATCAAAGATGTACGAACCAGTGCTATGGCACCCTGACTGTGCCGCTGTCATCTACGGGAAGCTCACGCTACAGCATGACCCACCCAAACACTCCACTCTTACTACAGGACCCCATTCCTGGTTCCTGAGGAACAATACATTTTTGGGACTCCCAGCCTCCATCTTTCCATCACTTTGTGTCTACGCTATGCAAAAAACACCATGCTGATTCTGTGCACCAGAAATCTTAATTTTTCAGCCTCTATAACATGTGCAAACATGCATAAAATTAATTTTGGCTTCTGCTAGCCATGGGAAAGAAGAAACTTAGTGCAGGGAAGGAACATAGCTCAAAGGTAGAGCACTCATGCTTTGAATCGAACCATCGCTGTTCTGACTGGGACTGATGTTGAACTACAGCTCAAAACACCAAGTTGTACACAAAACTGAGCTAGATGCACTAATATGTTCCATAAAGGAAGGTACACTGTGCCATCTCCTGATGACCATGAATACTGCTCAGTACTCCCCTTTTTCATTCTCATTTCTGGTTTCAACACATCAAATAACAGCATAAGAAGAGCTCTCAGTCTGGATTGGGCCAGTGGCCCATTTGGTCCAGCATCCTGTTCTCAAAGTGACCAACCAGACACCTATGGGAAGCTCCAAAGTAGATCCTGAGTGCAACAGCACTCTCCCTTTCGGCCCCCAAAGTTCAATTATGATACAGAGGCATTGCACAGCAGATACATGATGACTGTGACTCTGGGAGCCAGAAGGCATCGCACATACTTTCAGGTTTATATTTGAAGGCATAAAAAAGGATGGAATATGAATCAGCAACTGGAGTTCCTCACACCAAATCCAGCCCCTGACTGCTTCTCCCCTCCCCCCACCAGCTGCAAACCAAGAAGTAAAAGAAAAAGAGTGTGGATGCATGATCTACCACAACGAGGTATGAAAAGAGGGGAGGAGGAGCGACGGGATTAGAGAGGTCATGTTCAAAGCAGGCTTCTAGCCCAACCTGCTGCTCGTCAGGGACTAGAAACTTGAACTTTCTTTCTTTTCTTTATTTGAAGCTGAAATGTTTGGGGTGCTGGATTCTCTGCCCAGGATTACATTCTGCACTGGCAGAACACTCAGCCCAACAGACCCTTCATCTCAAATATTTTGCCTTTCTTTTGAAGATGGAGCCATGGGCTGGCTCTGTTGTCCATAGCAGTCTGCCCGTGCAGGTCACATATTTTACAGAGTGTGTCAGCGAGGACATCTTCCCCTCACACCCGGGTTTCTCAGCAGGTTGCCGCAAGAGTTCTCTTGCAAGTTTTCCAGCTGAATTTCATGGACGCCAGCCCAAACATCCTGGGGTGCAGCGAAGCTTCCTCAGTTCCCAAGAAATCCAATGCAGTTGAAGGACCTGTCAGCTTCACACCTGGTGTAAGTGCAGCCCTGGTATGTAAAGGAGGGGGGAAACCATTCCAGCATGCAGCCAGCTCTTAAGGGAGTATTCTGCATGCCTGCAGGATTATCACACAAGGGTGGGGTTTGGTATTCTGTCCATGATCCGGCATTCTGGGGTGGACAAAGAGACAAGGAGCTGTCAGGAGAGAGCCCAGGGCTGTCCAGTCTGACCCACAGGAGGATGCAATACAAATAGGCTTATGGCTCATCCACACTTCTGCTTACCCCATGCCTAGAAAGCACGGGTTCGAGCAGTTTTCCCCTTGCCCTGCTCCATTCCCAGGGAAAACCCACTTTTCAGTGCTAAATCAGAGCAAATGTCAATCTGGAGATAACTCAAATTGCCTTTTGCTCTATTGAGAGCTAAAGAGCAAAGGAAGTATGAATAAGCCCTTGCTTTGAACTAGGCTAAGCTATGGGATGGGGCCCACATTCCTAACTAGGGACTAGAAGCTTGATGATTTTTGTGGTTTTTGTGTGCGTGTGTTTAAAAAAGATGGCCGAACTTCTTCCTTTTTTGCAGGGAGAAGCAACTCCAGAGAGCTCTCCAGGGTTTCGGGCAGCTGCAGTGTGTGTCTTTTTGATTCCTACGTGGAAGCACCAGGGTTTGAACCCGGGACCCTTTGGCAAGCAAAGCAGATGCCTTACAACTGAACCGCAGTTCTTTCCCTATGCAGTGCTACAAAGAAAGTAACAGTTACCTACTTTGAGACCCCCCTCAACCGCCCCCCAAACTATTGTATAACTTCAAAGGTACTACAAAAACATACTGATCTGGGCAGGCATTTAACAACTGTTTCAGAACCTCCAAGTGTCTCTATTTTCCAGGGACAGTTCTGGATTTACAGAAGCTGTCCCACTTTCTGATTTGTTCCCAAAATGTCCCATTTTGCCTTAACATCCCTATTTTCATCAGATAAATATTGGAGGGTATGGTAGGATGTCCCTATTTCATTGGAGAAATGTTAGGGTGTATGGAGTTATACGACCCCTGAGCCATCTGAAGGCAGTCCTGTATAGGGAAGTTTTTGAATGTTTAATGTTTTTATACATGTTGGAAGCCACCCAGAATGACTGAAGAAACCTAGCCAGATGGGTGGGGTATTATTATTACAGTATTATTGAATAGGACGCCATGTTGGAGAGTATGCAGTTTTACCATAGCAAATGCAGCAATTTAATATATTTCTCTTTACTGCACTGACACTTTATTGATGATATCTGACTGACTGGGGTTTATTAATTATGACTAACCCAAGTGCCTTTAGCAGAAAAAGGAGTGAGCTATTTGTTTTTTAAAAAAACAAAAACAAAAACAAAACGCAGCAGTCACGAGGCCAGTAAGTATACGAGAAGCAAAAAGCCACAGAGAATCACCAGCCTAATCGCTTTGTTTATTGACCAGCATGAGTACAACACAACCATTGCATCACCCAAGAATTGGGTGGCACTGCTCAGCCTCCTCCTATTCCTGATGGGAAGGAAATAGCCTTGAAGCTCATGATGCCTAGGACCAGAAGAAGAGCCCTACAGCAGCATCAGGCCAAAAGAGGCCTTACCACAGTGGCCAGCCAGATGGCTCCTCTGGAAAGCCCACAAGCAGGACTTGAACACAACTGCAGCAGCTCCCTCCAGGGGTGATTCACAGCAATTGGCATTCAGATGCTGCTCCTCAGCTGGAGCCAACAGTTCACTTTCCTTTGCCCTGTCTCCTGCTTCCAGCCAATCTTGCATAACTTGTGAAAGCAGAAGGAAGGCAAATCAAGAATGGAAACAGCCCTGAGCTAACCATCAAATCTGCATCACCACAACAAATCTGCAGCAATAGAGTGGGTATCTCTGGGATAATTACGATAGCAGGTATTTCACCAACAATGCACTCTGGAGAATGACCACCTGCCCCAAAAGCAAACACAGCCAGCCCAGTTAACCACAAACACTGTGGATTGCATGCGATGCTATTCCTACTCAAAGTAAACAATGCCCCTGACTAACACAGGCCCATTAATTTCAGTGGGTGTGCTTGAGTACAACTCAAGCCACATCATACATGTAAAACACTATGACACCACTTTAAAGTCATTCCCCAAAGAATTATGGGAGCTGCATTTTCTAAAGGGTGCTGAGAGTTGTTGGGAGACCCCCATTCCCCTCACAGAGTTCCCTGTGAAGAGGGATCAATTGTTAAACCACTTTGGGAACTGTTGCTTTCTGAAAGGAATAGGGGGTCTCCTCTCAATACCCATAACAAACCACAGCCTCCATAATTGTTTGGAGGAAACCAGGACTGTTTAAAGTGGGCTTGTAGCGCTTTAAATGTATGGTGTGAATGGGACAGTAGATAGGTGCTACCTCTATCTTTGAGAAAATACAGAAAGTGATGGAGTCAGCGGAATATGATGAGTTGGTCAAGGTAGCTCCCTCCCTCCCACCTCTCCACTTTTTGTCCTTGCAGAACCCAGCAGACAAATCTTCTCTTCCTTCCTTCACTTGCAACAAAGGCATCTTTAGAATAAATACACAGGAGAGAGCCAGGCCAACACATTCTTTTTCAAAGACTACAAAAGACTTGGTGGTGTTAGGGGGATGTGAGTAAAAACATGGTATCCACAAAATAGTGCTTGCAAAATAAACCATGCTGTATCAGGCAAGAGTGTGCCAGACATGCAGGCAGACTAACAGACTGTCCAAACCTCATAGTGGCTGCATACACACCATACAAGCTGGGCTTTTTTCAGCTGGAACTCACTGGAACTCAGTTCTGGTACTTCTCAGGTGGGCACCATTGCCATTCTAAGAGAACAAGGAAGGTGTACATGATGAGTTCCGGCACCTCTTTATCTAGAAAAATAGCACTGCATTTAAGGCACCTTTAAGGCACATCCTTCCCCCCAAGAATCATGGGAACTGTAATTTGTGATGAGAACTGTAGTTCTGGGAGGGGTAAACAACAGTTTCCTTGATTCTTTGGATGTATGGTGTGTAGTGTGCAGCCAGTTTGGTGCCCAATGACAGCCTGCAACATGGGATCCACTTTCTCATATTCACTGTTGAGTTATACTTAATAGAACATTATTAATCCTAAAATGACAATTCACCGAGCAATAGACATAGTGTTGCCTTAGGTTTGCTACTAAATGAAAATTGGTGATTTTTACACTTGTTCGTAGCTGAAAGACTGAGAAACTACTGAAAACCAGTAGTTTTTGTTTTTTTAAATGATGGCAAGCACTGCACAGCCAAGCTACCCAGAGCAGTAGACACTTCTGGGAGCAATCTAGAAAACCAAAGAAACAGACTAGAAAGTGAACAGAATGTCCCTGCTCCACAGAGAGCTTCCTTGCATACAGCTGGCCAAAAATATCTTTCTTACTGAAAAATGCTCTTGCCTCTCTCCTGCCGCTTTGCAGCACTCATGGAAATTGATCAAATGTGTGTGTCATCAGGAGAAGGCATTTTATCCAGGCACCGCATGTAATGCTCCTTTAGTTTGGTCAGCCTTAGCTGGAGTCTAATAAGGCAGCAACAGCTTTGCCACAACACACCTGGGATGACCTCATGATCCACCTGAGGGTCCCAACCTACTGGATGAAGGCAACAGAATGAGTTAAACTGACCCAAACATAATGTGAGGCTTAGCTCACTTGCTGGATGAGGGGAGGGGACAGAAACAGCTTTCTGCTGTGCACCCATCCACTCTGTCTCTCTGGACTGGGTTGCATCCAGGTTGGAAATTGTTTTAACTGATTTCAGTATTGCATTATGATATTATTGTAACCCACCATGGGACCCTATGGTGAAGGGTGTGACAATGACAGATTTACCTGTTCCAGTGCAAGGGTGGCACATTTAGTTATGAGGTGGATAATCCTTACCAGGAAGTCGCCAGGAGATGGGAATGTGCTGTATACATTCCATGCAGCTTAGCTGCAAGGAAGTGGGGAGACCATTAATTAAAAATTGGTCAAAGAATCGCTAGTGGCTGTACTTAATTAAGGACAGCACGTCATGTGTGTGTGTGTGTGTGTGTGTGTGAGAGAGAGAGAGAGAGAGAGAGAGAGAGAGAGAGAGAGAGAGAGACTGTACACCATGAAGGATGTTCCCAGGCAAGTCTGGGTTTCATGGACATATTGTACTGATTTCTCAGTCTACTCTGAGAGCTTTCTCAGTCATTTACTGACCGTTATTTGAAAAATTCACAACAGACGGCAAGATTCCACCCTGGGTTTGTTTGCTTCCAAATTTACATCCAAAAGGAGACTTGCAGCAGCAGCACTGGGCGAGTCCGCCTGTCCCCCTCCATTTCAGCAAAGGACAATGCCGAAGTGATGGTCACGTGCCTCACCAGAGCTGGGCGCCCTCCACACCAGCACTGCTGCTGCTGCTGCAGGTCACATGAGGGCTGGTGTGCAAGAGAGCCAAGCAAGATGCTGTCATGAAATTGTGTGCACGCAATGAAGCGTGACTCCAGAGCCAGGCTGGGCCAACAAATGCAAGGAACATGCTCTTGGCTTTGCAGGAGTGATGGAACAGGGATGGAGAGAGGGAATTCGGGCTATAAAAAGAGACAAAGAGGATCAGCAGATGAAATTAAAAACCTGCCAGAAAGCAATCAACCAACGAAAGCCCATCTGAACAAGTGGAACATTTTCTATCTCTTCGCCAGAAGAGCTGGAAAGGTAGGGGTGAGAATGATAAAAGCTGAAGGTGTGGAAAGCAAGTGACAGACACTGGTGTGGTATGTGGAGTCTTATTGGCCAGTCCCAAAAGTCTAGCATGAAAGAAACCCTCTCTGGTGTTAAGAACTTAAGAAGAGCCTGGTGGATCAGGCCTGTGGCCCATGTAGTCCAGCACCCTGTTCTCACAGTGGCCAACCAGACTTCTGCAAGAAACCCACATGCAGGATTCAAGCACAAAACCACTCTCCTCTCCTGTGGCTTCCAGCAACTGGCATTGGGAAGCATTACTGCCTCCAACTGTGGAGGCAGAGCCTAGCCATCATGGCCTATACACTGTATCTCTGCAGTTCCTTGATGCTCCAGGGGCAAATGTTTGCCCTTCCAGCCACATAAGACAAGCATTCCTGATGGGCGAAATTCCTTTGGAGAAAACTCAGTGTTTTTTTCTCCCCGCCTCCCAACAGTTTGGGCTCCTATCTGAACTACTTGGCAGCCTAGTTGGAGAAGGGCCACAACTTCCTTTTGAAACTGGGCACAGCTTCAGTCTCCCTCCCTCCCTCCCTCCCTCCCTCCCATCCATCTGCCCCTTGGCACTTTCCCTTTTTTTGGAGCACACTACTGTTAAAAACAGAGGAATTAGGGTTGTTGTTTTTTTGTAAAAAACAAACCCTTCACTCATATGTTAAAACAGCTTTAAAGACTCTGACAAACTGACATTCATACTCATAACACACTTGCTGCCAAAGGGTGAGTCACCCACAGCTTATCAACCAACCTGTGGCAATTCCATCCCTGCAGTCAAACTCTGCAAATAGAGTGGTGCACCAAAGCGGCTCTGGAAATCCTCCTCCCTATTTGGAGGCAAAGACACATGGGGAAATGGGGTGTCCATTACACTGAATTTATCCAGGAGGCAGAAAAATTCTCCAATAAGAACATGTGAAGCTGTCTTATTCCAAGTACAGTGGACGCTCGGGTTGCGAACGTGATCCGTGCGGGAAGCACGTTCGCAACCCACAGCGTTCGCAACCCACAGCACCACATCTGCGCACGTGCGGGTCGCGATTCAGTGCTTCTGCGTATGCGCAAAGTGCGATTTAGCACTTCTGCACATGCACAAGCGCTGAAACGTGGAAGTAACCCGTTCCGGTACTTCCAGGTTCAGCATGGTGCGGAACCCGAAATCACGCAATCCAACACTTCTGTAACCCGAAGTATGATTGTATAAGAACTTTGCCAAATCTAACTCAGTATTGGCTACACTGACTGGCAGCAGCTCTGCAGGGTTTCAGACTAGAATGAATTCCCAGCCCTACCTAGAGATGCTGGGGATTGAACCTAGGACCTTCTGCATGCAAAGCAGATGCTCCACCACTGAACAATGGTCCTTCTCCTTCTCTGGTTTCATTGTGGGGCTCTCTATTAGCAGTGGCAGCAGCAGAATATTCTTTTTTCTCCCCAAGCCTTATTTTTAGGGGAGGAAGGTGGCACTGCTACAATATTGAGCAGCAGCAATTGTGCTGGAAGCCTAGGCACCAGTCTGCATCCTTCACAAATACCCTGAATCTAACATTGTTCGGAGACTACTCAGAGAAAATTCTGCAAAGTGGCCTTCTTTTTCAAGGGGAGAAAAAACAAATTTCAGATGCTTTTTCGGGGGGGGGAGTCTTCTGAGAAATGTTGGCTCAGCTCTGTTTTGAGCCCCTCATTCATAGATCCTCAGCAGTGGGCATCATGGTAGCTTTCTTAAGGAATTAGAAAATGAAAGCCTGGAGTGGGTTGGGAGAGGAAACACGCTGAATCAGCTGGTGCATTTCCCACTAGGTATCCCTCCATCTATCTTGATCAAAATAAAGAACTCATACGTTGGAATTCCAAATTACAACCTGGAAGGTTCAGGACAGACAAAAGGAGGTACTTCTTCACAGAGCACATAGTTAATTTGTGGAGTTTGCTCCTAGATGATGTAGTGAGGGCCGCCAACTTGTACACCTTTAAAAGAGGACTGGACAAATTCATGGAGGAGAAGGCCACAATGACTATGTTCTCCCTCCACTGTCAGAGGCAGTAAGGCTCTGAATACCAGTTGCTGGGAGTCACAAGTACTTTTAGTTCCTGCTTGCAGGCTTCCCATGGGCATTTGGTTGATCACTGTGAGAAAAGCCTGATGGACTAGATGGGTCCCCTTTGGCCTGGTCTAGCATTCAGGCTCTCCTTACGTTCTTATGAACTGAGAGCCAAACTTTAGACAATACTTTAGTTCTGTTTCTATACACTTAAGTGCAGGGGGTTTAGATACAAATTGCCAGTGTGGGAAGGACGTAATCTGGATCATGAGTCTAGCATAGGGGTGGGTGGGGGGTAACTTCCTGCACCTCTTAACGCTGCTAGGGTCTCAATCCACATCAGGGGCAAATTGCAGCAGCAATTTGCATGGATGGGGGTGAGGAGCTTCCATGAAGCAAATGGGATTTTTTTCCCCTATGCAGATTAATGGTGGGATCCACACTAGGGCCACACAGCAGAATTTATCCCACTATGCTTGGGTCCCAATATGCATTGAGCACACTGGTGATTTGAGTTCTTTTTAAAAAAAGCCACCTTGCACTTAAGGGCACAGATACTAGGCTGATCTATCCACTAGTCTGGCCTTAGATTTAGAGAGAGGAGAAAGAATGTGGTGAGCCCTCAACCCCGCAATAAATATTTGACACACTCCTGGAGAGGGCCATCACTAGTCATTCTGCTGCCTGAACTGCCACTCATTCCATTCTTCATGGCACAAAGCATCCAAGGCCGACCGCTTTATCTTCATACCTGAGATGGTACTGCTTTTTATCTCCTCAGCAGTTAAAACACAAAAATGAAAAATGAAATAGCTAACAACTTCCTGCTCTTTCATAACACCCAAAATCAGCTGCCTGAGACTGTGGCCTCACTTTGCCTGATGGTAGGGGCGGCTCCTAGCAGCGCTGGAGTGGGAGGATGCTTCTGCGAGTTGAAAATATAGAGAGAGAACTTGTAACCCTAGAACAATGAAAGAGCCAAGCAACCTTAAGTTGAAAGGAAACACACACTCACTTTACCACGAAATTAGCCTCAGTCATGGACAGACACTGACCGAAAAAAATCCAGACTCTTCACCGGGGTAGCCAAACTCCTGCATTTCGGAGGATGCTCAGCTCCCATCAACCCCAGCCAGATTGGCCACTGGTCAGAAATGGTAAGAACTGGAATCTAGTAACATCTATAGGGCTACTCCGCTGCTCCACACCAAAAAGTTGAATTATACATCCTGAATATGTAAACATTTTTTGTTCTTCTGCTCCTGTGAGCCACACTGGAGCAGGGAGAGGTCGGATGCAGTCTACTGGCCTCCGCCAGCCAAGCTCAGTCCCAGTCTGGCTTCAGAAATTCCACCAGGCATTTCCCAATCATTCCCAGCCTTATCTCTGTGGCTGCTAAGCGCTAGAAGCTCATTTCGAGATTCTCAGGATACTGGACCCAGCATCTGGTGCCAAATCTCACACTTGCATGATGCGATCCTGGCCACAGAGTCTCTTGGAAAAAATAGACGACTGTCCCATGATAGCGTTTGATGTAAACAGGCCCAATGTCTCCAAAAAAGCTCTTTATGGAGAGTCAAGCTCAATTTGGTTCAAAGCTTTTGCTTGCAGCCTAGGCCAGCTCTCAGGCTCTCTGGGCTGTCTGCTTATTATATTCCTAATTGGCTCAGCCATCCTGCCTAGCAGTAAAAGCCACAAGCCCATAGTCTCAAATGAGCTAGCGTGGTCCAAAAAGCAACAGATTTCAGGGGGATTCCTGAACTCCTTTGTGAAAGGAGGCCGGGGAGGGGGGATGATGCCTTCAGTCCATAAATAAACATGACGCAAGACACATCACCAATCAAGTCTCCGAATCAACTGGCAACTTGCAGGGTGTCATAACATTTGTGCTGTAGCTACTGATGGTGCCAGCCTGGCTAGGCTCCCAAGCTGCACACACACCACTCAACCCACACTTGGGAGGTTTTGATTTACAGAAAAGGCAAGTGGGGACATGGCAGAGGCTTAAAAAATGATGATGCATGGTGTGGAGTAAGTTGATAGGGAGAGGTTTTTCTCCCTGTTTCATGATACTACAGCTCAAGGCCTTTTAATGGAACAGAATGTTGGAAGATTCTGGACAGACAAAAGCAGTGCTATTTTTCTAGAAAAAGAGGTGCCAGAACTCCCCATGAATGCCTCCCTTGCAGCCAGGACTGAAGGGCCATTAAGATTGGAAGTAGGACCTGGAAACAAGCCAGGAGTTGAGACCAAATAGCAATCAGGAGCAGAGGGAAAACAAGTACAAGCTGGGGGTTAGGTCCACTGTGTTAGGCTAGCCAACATAATACACCAGTAGACCTTATTGCTTCACCAATGCTTTGCTTGGACAGGAAGTACTTTATACTCCTTTGAGTCCAGAGGGTGAGTAGCCAGTTTGGGTGGGTGGAGCCAGGCCAGATCTGGAAGGTTATTCCGTAAGAGGCTGTAGTTACCAGACTCACCACATGGGGCAGTGGTTGGCACTTGCTGACAGGAAGGGGAAAGCAATAAAGAACAGATACAGTGGTACCTCGGGTTAAGTACTTAATTCGTTCCAGAGGTCCATTCTTAACCTGAAACCGTTCTTAACCTGAAGCACCAATTTAGCTAATGGGGCCTCCTGCTGCTGCCGGGCCACCGGAGCACGATTTCTATTCTCATCCTGAAGCAAAGTTCTTAACCCGAGGTACTATTTCTGGGTTCAGGTCTGTAACCTGAAGCGTCTGTAACCTGAGGTACCACTGTAGTGGGGAGACAGTGTGAATCATAAGTACTGGAAACATTTTCAGTTTGTTTTGGGGGGAAGGGGTGCAGGAGGAGAAACAGAGACCAATGTCTCTCCTCTCCACCCCCGCCCCCCAGCTCAATTTTCAGGAACAGGAGATTGCAAGTCATGTGAGGGCAAAACTCACTGGAGACCCTCCAAGTGTCCTGGTTTTCCAGGGACGTCCCTGATTTAGTGAAGTCGTCCCAGTTTCTGTTTTGATCCTGGAATGTCCCACTTTTCCTTGGGATGTCCCTATTTTCATTGGAGGGTATGGAGTGATCCAACCCCCAACCTGACTGAAGGCAATCCTGTATAGGGAAGTTTTCTTTTTAATGTTTAGTGTTTTATTATATTTTTATATATGCTGGAAGCTGCCCAGAGTGGTTGGGGCAACCTAGTAAGATGTGTGGGGTATAAATAGTAAAATTATCATTATGAAATGGGATGTCCCTATTTTCATGAGTTAAATGTTGGAGTATGTCACTGCAGCTTCCTGAGCGTTTCATGACAGTTGCCACTGGTATCCGCCACCTTCCTTTATCAACAGCCCCTAGGAGCCAAGCTTTGTAATGGCACCCCTCTTTATGAATTTTGCCCCACCAAAACCAGCCAAAATTCAACCAGCATGCATCTGGGGCTGTGAGAAAGGCATTTTCATTCAGCTCCACAGGTTTCTGCAGGGGATCAGGATGAGTTTATTGCTATTTATTTATCACATTGACACGCACAGGATTCTCCGATGCTTCCGCTAAGGCAGGTCAGGACTCGGCTCTTCCTCGAGAGCGGCTGCTGCGGGGAAGAGAAGGGGTGGGCTTTCGCAGGGAGGCAGATGAAACTGCTCAGAAGCCTTGGCTCAGAAAGGGCAGGTGATTCCCCCTAGAGAGTGAGCGGCTGTCACCAGTGGCTCCCTGCCAAACCCTGCACCTTTCTAGTCTGCATAGCAGCAAACATTCTAACGGCCTGTGGCTATAGATTTTCATTTGAACCTCTCCAGCGTGGGCCATTGTTTCCAATCACACCTGCTCTAAGCTCCTCCTGCCCGCAAGGCTCCCCTGGCGCGTTGGGGCCTGCAAAGATTTCAGCCGCTTGACACATGCCAAACCAAAGAAATGATAATTTTTAAAATCTATTTTTTAAAAATAAACAGCAAGAAAGGGCAGCAATAAACTTGGGGTCACAAAAGTGTCCCCCCCCCCGAAAACATGGGACTGTTGATAGAAAAGCCATTTGGAGAGAGTTCCACGCACAAAGGAATTAGCTGCCTTCTACAGATGAAAAGCAAACAAAGGATGAATAAAATTCGACCATACGAAATTAGCCTTTGCCAGCTTGGGACCATCCAGCTTTTGGTGGACTACAACTTTCTTCAGCCCCAGCCAGCACTGCTATATGATGCTGCGGCTGATGTGAACTAACAACATCTGGAGGACCCAAGGTTGGCAAGGCTGTGAGTCCCAGCTAAAGAACTAGATGACAAGAACATAGCAAGAGCCTGTTGGATCAGGTCAGTGGCCCACCCAGTCCAACATCCTGTTCTCACGGTGGCCAACCAGATGCTCTAACACTAGAACTCATGGGCGTCCAATGAAGCTGAATGTTAGAAGATTCAGGACAGATAAAAGAAAGGACTTCTTCACATAGCTAAATTACAGAATTTGCTCTCACAAGAGGCAGTGATGGCCACTATCTAACCTAAAATATTATTCTGGATTTATTTTTTTTAATGATTAAAACAGCCAACTCAAAACGGCCACAAAAGCCCAAGACCTGATGTTTCTGCCTAGCACTTAATGACACAATAGCTATGCTCTGTCTCCATAGCTGGAGGCAGCAACACTTCTGAGTACCAGTTGCTGAAGCTGCAGGAGGGGAGAGAGAGTGCTCTTGTGCTCAGGTCCTGCTTACGAGTTTCCCACCAGCATGTGGTTGGCCACTGTGAGAACAGGACGCTGGACCAGATGTTCTTTTTGTTGTTGTTTTTCTTAGGTTCTTAATGTGACAGCTGAAAACAGGAATTCAGTGCAGCAGCAACTATTGCAACATACATGATACACTTCAAGAAGGTGTAGGAACCATTTGAGATATGGTGGCTGGTGCCCATGGAAACTGGTGGAGCACAAAGCTATTGCATCCAAGAGGCAAAGCCACCATGGTTTCAACCTAACAAACAAGTGTCTTGATTCTGCCCCCGGAGGCTGCCAGTGTAAATACTTCATTTGTGTAAAAAAAGGGGGGCTGTCAATAATACGTCTCTCCTTGTGCTCCCAGATACTAATCCCAGGCCCAAGACAAGCCAAGAGGCTGCAAAGTAGGTTCCATCACACACAGAGACATACACTGCAAGACTTGCCTTCTTTCCAAGAATAATGGAAACAGATTGAAAAAGGAACTTTCCTGACTTACTTCCAGCATCTCCCTTTTGCCAGGCTATTCTGATACTACATTAACGTGCAAGTCAAGATTGTTCATATTTATAAAAAAAAATTGAAGAAGGAAAAGCAGAAATAGTGGAACCTTCAGATCACTCTCTGGCACGGGACCTCATTAATGTACAGAACAGGAATGACGGAAAAGAGATGGTGGGGCAAACAGATGGGGCTGTATGATCAAGCGCTGAGCTGCCACCACCCAAGCCTCTACAGTCAACAGCTTCCCTTATGTTCAGCCACTGCCCAAGTGACAAATTTCAGAGCAAAGAAGCACAATAATTTGTAGAATTGGATCTAAATGTGGTTATTGTTCTACACACTTCATTACAGCTGCACGCACGCACACACACACACCATATCAGCTATACAAAGCAGAATCCTGATCAAAGACTTGTAAGGTCTCGCTTTTTCAGCAAAGCAATTAAGATAAACTATGCTAAACCCAAGGTATTATATGCAGAGGTGTAAAGCAGGGATGTGGAACCTGTGGCTCTCCAGGTGTCGTTGGATGACAACTTCCCTCATTCCAGGTTGGCCACGCTGGGAGTCCAGCAACATCTGGAGGACCATAGGTTCTCCATTCCCATCCGAATTCTCACAGGCAGACCTAGCAAGACCTAGGCTCTGTTGCCATAAAATTTAGCAGGAGATAGGGGTTTTTTTGTATTGTTTTAAAAAAATCTATTTTAGTTGCTTTTATTGTATGATTGTAGATGCCCTTGAGGGTCACGTGAAAGGGAGCTCATAAAAGAAAAGAGAAAAAAATACTTCTACTCAGAGTAGATCCATTGACAGTAATAGAAATGACCAACCTGGGCTTATTAATTACAGTGGTACTACTCTGAGTAGAACTTAATCGGATGCAACCCAATAATAATAATGCAGCTGAAAAGCAGTAGCAGATTGGGTTATACTTTCTGTGATTTGGCTAGAATTCAAATGATCAGGATCTAGAACTTCAAACCCACGTGAAATTAATATTTTAACAAGGCTCCAGGAGACACCTGAGGGTGTTACATGCTGATGCTGGGCTTGGCCCTTGAGGCTGGGATGCTGGAGAAGAACTTAACCATTTTCACATTTGGGATGTCAAAGTGTCCAAATTCAGCAGAGCTCATTCTCTCTTGCTTTTACAGGGAGTGGCAATTTCTTCTCTCATCTCTGCTTCTTGATTATGTTTTGTGTGTCCCTCTTTTAAGAACATGAGCAGAGCCTGCAGGATCAGGCCAATGGTCCATCTAGTCCAGCATCCTGTTCTCACAGTAGCCAACAAGGTGCCTGTACAGTGGCGTAGCGTGGGGGGTGCAGGGGGGGCCGGCCGCACCGGGCGCAACATCTGGGGGTTAGGGTTAGGGGGCGCAAATCCACGGGTTAGGGGGCGCAAATCCACGGGTTAGGGGGTGCAAATTACTTGCCTTGCCCCAGGTGCTGACAACCCACGCTACGCCACTGTGCCTGTATGAAACCCTCAAGCAGGACCTGAGCATCAGGGCACTCCCCACTCCTGAGGTTTCCAGCAGCTGGTATTCAGAAGCATTACTACCCTCCAACTGTGGAGGCAGAGCATAGACAGTGTGGCTAGTAGTCATTGATAACACTCTCTTCCATTAATTTGTCCAATCCTCTTTTAAAGTCATCCAAGTTGGTGGCCATCATTGCCACCTGCAGGACTGAGTTTCACTGTCTGTGTACTGCATAAAGAAGTACTCTCCTCCTCTTCCTCCTCCTCAGTCCTCCAAAGTCCTGCCAATAATTGCTTCTCTGTAACTTTGGCACAAAATGTAATAACAGAAAGTCCTGATGACAAAAGCACAAAACAGCATGATCACTCGCTGTGCTGCGGCGTCCTAAGGCAGGCCTATAAATAGGACGGGTGACACCGCATGATAGTAAAATTAGCAGTGGACTGGGAAAGCAGCCACAACTCACTAAAACACCCCCCCCACACACACACACAAACACATTTCTATTGCAGGGCTTTTAAGTGCACTCAAGTGGCACTTGAACGTTTTCGGGGGGAGACGCCTGAAAGTCAAAAGCGAGAATGCCTGCTGACTCTCTGCTGGAAGAGTGTTCCACAGCATGAGACCAGTGACGCTGAATGCCTGCAACAAGTGTACAATCTTTTGTTCCCACTTGAGCTGTACACTCATATAGTTATTCACATGCAATGTCAAACAAGTGTGAATTTTGCATATGTAACAGCTGAGCTGCATAAATCTACATGTGTACACTCTTTCACACAAACACTTGTGTAGAGGCAGCTTGCACCAGCATTCACTGCAATGTGTGTACAAGCCTTTTGTCCTTGCTCATGGGGGAGTCAGATCAAGGGCCAAAGCCAATTTTGCTGACCATTGAGGCTCGGCTCAGCTGAAGATATGGCTTCTGTTGAAATTTTGGTTGCTGACTGATTCTCCTTACCATTATTCCCCAAAGGGTCAGGGTGGGTCACAAATATATTTAATCCATAACTTTACTTGTGCAGTTACCTCTGCTCAGGCTCGATATGACTATCTCTAAGTCTAGCATGAAAGGTAATGTCCACCAGCAACACAGCTCATAATGTCAACATAAAGTCTGATCCTAACTCCATGCAAACCTCTCTCATGTCACTAAGAGCACTTCTGGCTCCCTCAGCTACAAGTGCATTAAGTTCATTACATAAACTCCGTGTCAAAGAAAAATCACACCCTTCCACATGTGAAACCTATATACAACCTCCTGAAGAGTTCCCTTGTAATAAAGGTGGAGGGGCATTATATTAGCTCAAGCCTGGATGTGCCAGTGCAACTGTTGGCTTTCATACTCTTTTAAGTCAGTTTTCACAGGTTGATTACAGATTTATTGGGTGCCAGAGTGAGGGGAGGGGAAGGATGCCACTTGTAAAGGATAACCTACTTCCTACATTGAAACTACAGCATGCCTTTTTAAATGTATTTTTATTGAGCTCTTGTAATATCACAAGGAAAATCAAATAGCAAACCAGCAGTAAGATGAAATGAAACAAAACAACTTGTTGCATAAGCAAACCACATTTCTCACCTTTACATATTATGGAAATACAGGGGGGGAAATGAGCAGAGGATCCCAAAAGATTAAGAAACAACTCATCTTCACACACACCTTCAAGCAACATGCATTTCTTACCAGGTGTGGCCCGAAGTAAAAAGGTAGATTCTCAAGGGATGATGGGAGATGAGCACTCTTCAGGCATATTAAGACTAATAATATATTGAATGCATCCAAACAAAGGTATTATACACATTCACCTAATGGAAGATAAAGCTGTCAATGGTTACCCTCTGTTTGGTGGAATGCCTACGAATACCAGTTGCTGGTGAGCTCTGGTGGGAGGGTGCTGTCATGCTCATGTCTGGCTTTTTAGTTTCTAAGAGGTTGGCCACTGTCAGAAAGAGGATGCTGGAGAAGATGGGCCTAGATGGGTCTGATCTCCTTATGTTGTGCTACATGCCACTTGTTAGCTGATGAAGCAAGGTACCCATCCCCAAATTTGACTAAATGATCAGGGTCAAACAATTCCAAGCTAGCTAGACAAATGGCCTGTCTTGGTATAAGTAAGCAGCAATACCCAGTTATGTGAAAACACTGCTGTTTTTAAAGTGTGGTGGCTTTAGAGGGGTTACACAGATGGACAGAGACGGGCAAACGACCAGCCAAGGTGGAACCTGGAGGTGTGAGTGGAAGGGCCAGGTTGCTGGGTTCTCTAACCCAATTCCCAGTGGGAGGGAAAAGATCATACACACAAGGTTGGCACAGATGGACTCTTGAATACAATACCTCCTTTGCAAAATGATCAAAATTTTGCATTCCAACAGGCTAGTGACCTCAAGATTCTGTGAAATGGTATTATAGAGTTTACCTTTTGGCATGGGCGTTCCACCCTTTTGCTTACCTCCCCACCCTATCTTCCTCAGAAGCAGGCAGTTTTAGTGCTCTGCTTCCGATGTTTCAGGAAACATTCCTCAGCTATTCAAGTGAGCTCTGAAAGGAAACACTGATTCATGAATGGAGGCCAACAGCTGTGTGTTCTAAAGTTAACTCCTGGTTGTGGAGTGGGCAGGAGAGGAAAGGAAGGAAAGGGCAGGGAAGGACGCCTCTTTGTTTTCGAACACCTCGTAAGTGTTAGTCATGACTGCGGTCAAGGTGTAAGTAGGCCTCAGCTGTGGAATTTGCTGCCTGGCTTGCTAACCACAGAAACAATTTTTTAAAAATCCATTCCTTGCACACTCTGCAGCCATATATCCACCCATAAAATAAGGATAAAAACAGAGCACTCTCCTTTATTGTATTTTCTTACAGCAAGCAAAACAAATGCAGAGCTCCTTGTATAAAATATTGCCTCCCAAGCACAGGGGAAATAGTTTTTATTTAAAAAGAATGTCTCACTAGATATCCCTCCAGTCCCCTGCAGTAATAATGGACTCATCATTATTCTGGTGTGCTTCCTGTCAGTGGGTGTAGGAAAGAAGGTGTCTGGGGCTCTCAGGAGACGTTTTTCATGGTTCAATGAATACAATTCTGATGGTTCTACACTGGCTTCTACGTCTCACAAATGTGTATTTCATTCAAGGTCACACTATGTTATAGGATTGTCGTCTTAAAGTACCATAATGTCCTCTTGGAATAGTTCACAATTTTAAACTGATGTTGGCATGGAAATATGCAGTGCTTTTTTTCTGGGGGGGATGCAGGGGTACGCATACCCCTCAACATTTTGTGAATCTAAGTTTGGCCTCATTGAGGGGCAGTATTTCAATATGAGTAGGAAAATGAGAGTACCCCTAAACATTTTTTAAAGGAAAAAAGCACTGGAAATATGGTACCACAAAGATGAATTAGATTAGAAGGGTTACTCTGGACTATTGAAAAGGGGGTGTGATCGTGAGAATGCTAATTATCCCCTTTGTGGAAGTTATGCCCTATGACGAAAGGTTGCAGGATTTGCAGCTTATTAAGTTTAAAGAAAATGCAAGTAAGAGGTGACATAGGAGAATTGTATAACATAATGTACAGAATGGAGGGAGTGGATAGAAAAAGTTTCTAATCCCTCTCTCATGACACTACAACTTGTAGCCATCCAGGGAAGCGGAATGTTGGAGGATTCGAGACAGATAAAAGAAAGTACAGTGGTACCTCAGGTTACAAACACTTCGGGTTACAAAAACACTTCAGGTTACAGAATCCACTAACCCAGAAGTAGTACCTCGGGTTAAGAACTTTACCTCAGGATGAGAACAGAAATCATGGGCCAGCGGTGTGGCGGCAGCAGGAGACCCCATTAGCTAAAGTGGCACCTCAGGTTAAGAACGGACCTCCGGAACGAATTAAGTTTGTAACCAGAGGTACCACTGTACTTCTTCACACAGTGCATAGTAAAACTATTGATTTCATGTTCACAGGAGGCAGTGATGGCTACCAACTTGTATGGCTTTAAAAGGTCAGACAATTTCGTGACGATAAAGACTATCAATGGCTGCTAGCCAGGAAGGCTATCCTCTCCCTGCATGGTCAGAGGTTGCATGAATCCTGCATGAGTATGCTTCTGAATACCAGTTGCGAGAAACCACAGGAGGAAAGAGTGCTGTTGTGCTTGAGAGTTTCCAACAGGCATCTGGCTGGCCATTGTTAGATCAGGATGCCAGACTAGATAGGCCATTGACCTGTTCTCCTTATGCTCTAATTTGCTGCTGTGGTGCTGAAATCACTACTTGCATGCAACTGAGGAGCACAGGAATCAGCCTCACACCAACTCAGACCACTGGTCCATCTAGCTCAGTCTTGTCAACACTAACTGGCAGCACTTCCCCAAGGTTTCAGACAGAAGTCTCTTCCTGCCTTACCTAAGAATTCCAGGGATTGAAACTGGGGCCTTCTGTACTCAAAACAGATGCTCTGCCACTGAGCTATGGCCCTTAACAAAAACAGTATGAATTTGGATGAATTAAAGAAAAAGGGTGGTCTCAGAAATTTTAACAAATTTGCCCATTTAAATCCCAATCTTATTCTTGATCTGGTTTGTTGGGGAGGGGCCTATGATCCTCACTTCCTGTCCAGGGTGATAGAGTGGTGGTACCTTTTGGAGAAGGACTGTAGCTTAGTGGTAGAGCACATGCAAAAAGGTTATAAGTGAAATCTCTGGCATCTTCAGGTAGGGCTGTGAAAGATCCCTGCTTGGAAGCCTTCCAGTCTGCGTAGACTAGAAGTGATGAACCTGTGGTCTCCCAGATATTGCTGGGCTACAACTTCCACCATCCCTGACCACTGGGCCATGGTGGCTGGAGCTGATGGGAGTTGGAGTCCAAGAGCATCTGGAGGACCACACGACTTCCACCCCAACACAGAAAATACTGAGCTAGATAAACCAAAAATGGGGCTTGGTGCGAGACATCCTCACACATTCCCTCCTCTTTCAATCCAGCAGCAACCCCATTCTCTCTCTTTTTTTTTAAAATGATATTTATTAAGAATTTTAGAATTACAGAAAAAACAAAACAGAAAAAACAGAAAAAACAGAAAAAAACAAACCACAATCAAACGATACAGATTAATAAAAATCAAAATCAAAAAATAAAAACAAAGCACGTAACACAACACAATCAAAAGGCAAAAATAAGCCACAAACATTTAAAAACAAATCCAATATTCTCCAATCCTTAACTGTCATTACCTTCTTTCTTTGACCTCCTCACTCCTTCCTTTTTTTGTATCCTAGTTATTAATTGTCACAGCAAATCCTTTCCATTTTTCGTAATATTCTGTCATTACATTACCTTAATCTATTTTAACCTTATCTTACTATAGAAGACCCTAAAACATGAAACTTAAATCTTATTTCATAACCATAACATATTCTTACATAAGTCTTTTAACATTTTTGCTAAAGCCAAATAGTTTCATTCCAACATTTTTCTAATATTCATCAATTTTATAAAGCAGTCCTAATAAAAAAAAATTTCTTCTAATCTTCATCCAGCGTCTCTTCCTCCTGGTCCCGGGTTTTGTCAGTCCTTTCTATCCCATCAATCAAGCGCATTAACCTGGTAATCTTATGTCCGAGGCCCTTAAGTCTCTTCCATGTCCCTTCCGCGGCTCTTCTTCATATTTATACCTGTACTTTACTTTGTCTCCTGCTCCTTTCACTCGTGGGAACTCCAACTTAACAGTGTTTTTGACCCTTCTCGACAAATCAGTCCCTTTTCCATATTCCACACAAAACCCCATGTGGTATTTAAGAACATGTTTCAAAGTCCCTCCAGAATTAAAAGCCCCCACAACCCCAGACATCTCATGGCCCATTGCCAGACTTGAAAAGTCCAAACATCCCTGCATAGAGGGGTCTATCCAACCCCCCATTTCCAAACCAAACCAAACTTTATCTTTCCAAATCTGGCTTTTTCTAAGTTCATTTGTCAAATCCAAAAACTCATGTTCCTGCTGGGCCACAACTCCCTCCATCTCTGGCGCCCGAGGTTCAGCAACATCCTCTTCCCTCATCTGATCTGTCAGAGCACACTCCTGATTTGATTCCTGGGTGGGCTCTATATAGTTTCCCACTACCTGTCCAAAGTTTCTGATCGCAGCAGTCATCAAGTCCGTCTTCTCATGTATCTGTTCCAATAGGGCACTTGTTTTGCGAAGAGCACACACCAGAGCCTCTGAATACATTGTTCTGCAAGGTCAGAAGCCTATTCCCATGATCGTAATCTTGTTGCAGCTGCAGAGCTCCCCGATTCAGATTTAATAACAGTTTCACAGGCTCCCTCTAGGGGAAAAACTTCTATTTGTTCTTTCTTTTAAAGGCAGATCTAGCAACAAAGTTTCCTTTTTCAGATATTTTGTCAATATTTGTTCCTTTAAAATGCGAAAGCGAACAATGGAATCACTATGTTTCTCTTCTTTTAACTATCTGTCAAAGACATTTGTCTCTGGTCAATGAGCTTCCCAATGAATGTCAGTCCTGACACCCGGCTCCCAGGATCAAGACGGTGGAAAATTACTTTACTTTACACTCTCTTCTGCAGGTTTAAACAGTCCGGAAAAAAATCCCCCCTCTTCTCCTGCTTCCGAAGGGGGTTCAACAATTTTAAATGATGAAAATTAATCCTTCATAAGCGATTTTCTGAACTCTAGTTTGCCATGTCTTTGCTTTAATCTATCTGCAAGAAACGGAAGGCTGACTTCCTGTTTAGACCTTCCCGTTTCAGTGCCAAATTAATATAAATTTCTTAGTCCAATTTTCCTTCTAATCGCAGGTCATTATTTAAAGTCCAATTGTCCAGAATTAAAGTACTCAGGGGTAATTGTTTTAAAAGCCAAATTGTCCCAGGAAAAAGGCAGCGCTCTCCGGCAACGGCTGTGCGGCTTCGCTCCACGGAAGAAGCAGTTGACTCTCAGCACCACGCCACTTCCCCCTCTTCGCTCCGGAGCCCAGAAGTGGGTTCCTTTACAGGTTGGGGGGGCGCTAAAGGTGCCCGCCGAGTCCCATGGTCACAGGCTTCATCCGCCTGTGATTTTTGAAAGGGTCCCCGCTTCACCGTAGCGGGAAAGACCCGTTTTCCGTGGAGCTAATCCCTCCGGATCAGAGGGAATCCGCCATTACCAATGGCGCCACCCCGGAAGTCCCCCATTCTCATGCCTCTGGACAGCCACCAACACGGACATCCCACAGAAAGAATTTCTTCAAGAAACCCATGCCTACTCTCTGTAGTGCATCTTACGGGGCAGAGACACGTTTGCAAAATAACTCTCCAAGCCACTTAAATGAAAGAAGGGGCTTAGATGAGTTGTGCTCATTTTGGGCACGAGCACTGAGCCTCATCCTGAGAAACTGCAAACAGAAGCCATTAAGGAAAAAGGAGGAAGTGGGCTGAAGGCGTATTATCAAGATTAAACAGATAGTGTTGCAAGATTAAAGAAAAGATGGGCAGCTTTCTCCAAGAAGCAAAGATCTTAAGTGGGGAGATTTGCAAGGGATAATGCCCATGTAAGAAGCAAGCACAGCTTGGGCTCAGTTCCTAATAACTTCCCAGTTTACAGCAGGGAGAAGAAACCTCTCTGTGGCTTCTCATTTGGCAGAAAGAAAGCAGCAACAATTAAAGCAAGTATGCTTTGAAGGCTGGAGCCAAGATCCTGAGCTGACAGCCCAGCATCAGAACAGATAGGCTTGGAGGGAGATACCATCTTTTCAGCACTGGCTATGAGGGATTACTCTGCTTTGTGTGCCTTAGTTTCTAACTAACCTCATCACTTTGCAATGCCCCAATGGCATCTCCCATACGCTTCTCATTCCCCATTAATTGGAAAGAAAGCCATCAGCCCATTTGGGGAAGGAGGTTGGGAACAGTTCAGAGAGGCATCCCCCCACCCTCATTTCACTCTATGGTTGGAAAGAGGCCACACTATGTAATGAAGTATTTGCACTATGTCAGATTAGAAAATTAGGATGAATCCCATGACACACACATTAAGAGGCTAATAGCCCCATTTGTTTTAGAAGTGAGTGCTGTAGGTCTGCAAGCACCACCAGGATAGGAAGCAAAGAATAGGAATGCATCCATGCCCAGGCAACTGGCCCAGAAGACCCACTATTTTGCCAGTAGGCTCTGACTTCTTCCAGGGGTTTCAAAAGCACAGGCCTCTGTTTTATTTCAAAAGCCCGCAAATATTAGTAACCAGGTAAAATCTGGAACAGGGATCCTTTACTTTGCAATTTTCCAAATGTTGCAATGCAGTTCTCCAGCCAAGTAATGTGTACAAAAATGCATGCAACTACAGTGAAGTGTGCATAGAAATGCATATACAATAGCAAACATAACATCATACAAAATGCATTGTATTAGGGAAAATTTAATCTTGTATTATATGCAATACAAGATTGCATATAAAAACGTGGATAGTAGGAGAAATTCACAGTGAAGCACTGATGAATTTTCATGAGAACTTTTAAAATAAAACTGCACACTGGTGTGGGTATGTGGAAAACCGAATTAAATATTAGATTTATGAAAACATGAAACAGATAGATCCCCTTGTCCGTAAGTGCTGAGCATAAGCTAGACATGATTTTGTGCCTTGGTAGATGCTCCAGCCTTCTTGTAACCCTAGTGGCTCACCATATGAGGCAGCTGTACCAAGAGGAAGTGGGGGACTCACAGCCCTCGGAGCCCCTGGCATCTGGCAAGGGGGTCATGATGGCTAGAACTGTGGTTTCCCAGATATTGCTGGGGTACAACTTCCACCATCCCTGACCACTGGGCCAAGGTGGCTGGAGCTGCTGGGAGTTGGAGTCCAGTAACATCTGGAGGGCCACGTGTCCTCCACCCCTGACACAGACAATATTAAGCTGGACAGACCAAAATGGGGCTTGGTGCGAGACAATCTCACACATTCCCTCCTCTTGCAATCCAGCAGCAACCCCAGGCTGAGAATAGCTAAGAATTTGTCTCTTGTAGGCAGGTATTCAAGATTTAGATGGCACCCGTTCTCAATAGGGATGCTTGAGGAATTCTGCAGTTTCTAAAATGAAACTGACTTGATTAGCACCTCCTAGAGCAGCCTTTGGATTAGGATGTACACTTATCTTTTCAATTCTGCACTCCTCTGAAATTTGTGAAGTTTCTCAGCCCTCAAAATGTACCAAAATGCACCACGAAATAATATGCATTTTAGGATTCAATACATGTAGAAATGTCTGACTTGAAATAAAAGGTATATTTAAATGCATTTTATATAAATATGCAATAAAATCCATATTTAGAGATGAATGTTGTTGCATTTTAAAAACAAAGCAGTGTTCTATCCAGTATTACACTAAGTTAAGGTCAATTTGCAGTATACCTTTTCCACCAGTGAGATGTTGTGCACAAGCAGAATGTTGTTTTTGCACAACAAAATGCATAAGAAGGTTGATGGTAAACTGGTTGGCTTCAAATCCACCAGGCCAGCCTGTGAGTAACAGGTAAATGATAAAGAAGAATCTGCCCCTGAGCACATGCAGAATGAGATTCTGAAAGCCCACATGCAGTTCTCACACCTGGGGGTGAATGAGCTTTCAGTGCAATGAGGTAATTAACACAGGAATAGGTGAGCAGCTGTGTTAATTACCTGTGCCTAAGAATTAATTTTGAAAAAACTTAGCAAAAGGATTCATTGCATGGTTACCTACCTGAACAAATGCTTTCTATTATATCTAGAAATATGTCTTTGCTCAATCCTGTAAGCAATGACAAGTTTCCACATCTTTTGCAATTCTGACAGTAGCAACAGCAAGAAAACCCTACTGAAATGTAAGGCACTGAAATAGATCTCTTTGGGATATCATAAACAATCTGGGATTTACACATCACATGATTTAATATGGAAACTTTACAATCATCGTTTTGTTCCGCTGCCACTGATTTTGATAGGCTGACAGGGATAAAGAGAACATCCACTGTGTTCATTCATGTGTCATTTAAGACATTCCATACACAGCTTTCCACTGACACGCCGAGTAATCCTTTACGACATCTTATTTTGATGGCTGAAGCAGGAAAGTGCCTTGTAAATCACATCCTTTCTGACATGCTCCAGTCACACTTTGGTAAACACACCATCTTATGTCAACTTTTCTCTGGTTACGCCGTCTGCCTCATCCTGTAATTTGCTTGGCATGATGGTTTAGAGGAGTTTAGGAGTTCCTCTCTTGCTGACTTGTAATCCTATGGTACACGATCTGACTTATAGAGAGTCAAAAACAGCCTCTTTGTGGTTTGCCGTTTATATTCTACGATAAAGAAGGCTGCTGCAGCTGCAGCAGGAATGTAAAGGTTGCCTGACATTCCTACGTATTTGGTTCACAGGGGAGAGAAGTGGAGAGGTTGCACTAGTTTAGAAGACTTTGTGAAACTTTCTCAGCACAGTTCAAAGTCAAGAGGCAGTGAAGGACATTCGAACTAAACAAGAATGTTCTGGTGGTAAGAGCTATTTGACAGTGGAACAGACTGCCTTGGAAGGTGGTGGACACTCTCTCACATACACACATGCACACACTTCATTGGTACAGCTTAGAATATGCTCTACACCAGAGTTTAGCCAAGGTGGTGTCCCCCAGATGTTGTTGGACATCAACACGAGCCAACAAGGCCAATGGTGAGGGATGATGGGAGTTGGAGTCCAACAATATAGCCCCACTGTTGAAGGTAGTCTGTCTCTGAAGCCTGCTCACCCCTTTGTGTGCGGCAGCATTGCGGGACAGAGGAGGCTTCACTGGGGCCCCAGTGTAGGAATTCAAACTGCTGTGCCCTTCCTGATAGGCGGAGGGGGCATGAGCCCCCTCCATCTATCAGGAACCAGATCCTAGCCTGCACCCTGCTTTGGCAAATGGGGCTGCAGGCTGGGTCTTGGGCTGTGCAGAGAGCGATGCCGATGGAGCCGACAGTGGGCTTCCCTTGGATCTGCCCCTTGCCCATTTAAGCAGCCAGCACCTGGGGCTCAGCCTGTTTGTTCCTGCACCGGGTTTCCCCATCCCACCCATCCATAGGTTAAACTGATAATCAATGACTTTGCTGTGGCTATGGTGGTCACCGTCCTTCAAGGGGCTGGATAGAAATTTGCCCACCAGGCTAACTGGCACTGACCCAGTGGTTTTGCCTACCTCATAGCAATCGTCACAACTGGTTGGGCATTGGGGCAATCCTTTGTTTTGGATGGAGGGGAGGTTGTAGTAGTAGTAGTAGTAGTAGTAGTAGTAATTTATATCCCGCCCATCTGGCTGGGTTTCCCCAGCCACTCTGGGCGGCTTCCAACAAAATATTAAAAATGCAGTAAAACACCAACCATTAAAAACTTCATTAAACAGGGCTGCCTTCAGATGTCTTCTAAAAGTCAGATAGTTGTTAATTTCCTTGACATCTGATGGGAGGGCATTCCACAGGGCGGGTACCACTACTGAGAAGGCCCTCTGCCTGGTAGTCTCCGCCTGCCCCTCCAAATGCTGGGGTATCCCGTTAAAGGCATCCAGGTGGAAGTGGCCATGTGTCCTGAGGGGGGGGGCAGGGCTGAAGGCACTCCCCCAGATGGTGGTCCCTGCGGTGGTCACCCTATTGGATGTAAGTCTTAGGAATCCCTGCCTGAATTGACCTGGTCCTGCAATACCAGCTGCTAGAAACGGTAGAAGGGGAGAGTGCTGTTGTGATCAGGTCCTGCTTGCAGGCTTCCCATGGTCACCTGAATGGTTACAGGGTACTGGGCTAGATGTTCTTATGGAAGTCACCACATTGGCTCCCCTGCACTACATCCATCAATATGAACTGAAAAAAGAAAGATCTTGGGGTGCAACTCTCCACCAGGAAGACGCACCGTCTGATCCAGCAGTACCCTACCCTAACAGCAAAACTAGGTGCTCGTGCCCCCTGTAAATGCTCCAGGGCATTCATGCACAGTGCTACAGAGCATTCTCTTCATGTGTTCTTCTTCATGTGTTCTTGTAGCATATTCCCGGGACTCATCTTAGGCTCAAAACAAGCCTTGGTTCCAGGAGTCTGGGAGACACATAGCAGGCAGGTCTTAGCCATCCAGTGTTTAAGAGGTCTGCATGGAGATACCCTCTCCTCTCATCTCCAGCAGAAAGACGCAGGAACCTCATGACATAATGGCAAGCAGTATTATGTGCTTTCCTTGAGGCTTTGTAATAACAGGCAGGAAGCACAGGCAATTAAAATCTGCCTTAAGCCTGCTTTTCCCTGGCTTTTTTTGGGGGGGGGGACTTAACAGTGACAGCGTTGTTTTAATGTATTTAAGCTGGGACAATTGACTTGATCCCCAAAGGAGAAAGTGAGAGGGGGCTGCACATTTGTTGCCCATGATATAGAGCAGGGCTCAGGGAGATAAAGGGCAGAATTATATGCAGCGTGCGAGTTATGTAATAATCCCAAAACATAAAACGATCATCTCGGCTCTCGGGGCCATTCTGCGAGCTAATTGGAATGGCATTCCAAGTATATTGAATTAATGACTTCACCAAGGGAAGCCTAGATCTTATCAACGAGGCTTTTCGAAAGCTTCATTTTTGTGATTTAAGAACAAGGAAAAGATTCAAAAGCTGCTAATAATCTAAAGCTGTCAACTAGCAGAGTCAAGAAGGCTTTGGCAGGCTCTTGAGAAGTGCTCCACACATTGCAATGCCACTCAGTCTACCTTAGTTTGGCCCTGGACAGAGAGCAGCAGCCAGTCCAGGATCCCTGATGCAGGCACTTTCCTGAGCAGCATTCACATGCTGCATGTGAACACAGGTGCTATTCACAGCTTTGGATCCAGCTGGCACAATTTTGCTCCTCCTCCTCCCTGCATCTATACTGGGGGCAGGGAGGGGGGTTTCAATTCAGTTCACATTTGTGGGTCAACCTACCCAATTTGACTAAAACAATACACAAACCAAAACACAGACATCCTCTGAAATTTGCATACTTTCAAACATTGCAATGCAATTATCCAGCCAAGGAAGGAAATGTGGACAACTGGACTGGGGGAAATGGAGGTCATTGATTTTGGTGACCAGTGCCCTGATTAGGATGTGACTCACCCCCCACCCCCCCTCCCCACAAATAACCTGACTAATGGTTTTGGTTAGAACAGAGGGAGCGATAACATCCCGCTCCAGCTGATCTGCAGGGATTTATTTGTTTGTTTAGTTTTGGTATAACGGTATCCAAACAGGTTTATAAATAAATATATATTGTGCATGCATGGTAGTGTTTGCATGAGAATGTGAGGTGGCTGTGTCTACTTTTGGCCACACCCACAATTGACATGGAAATCTCTAAGCAGTGTACAGAATGAAAACAATAAACAATGTCATTTTTAAAAATGCAACATAAAACCAGTAAAGAACAGTAGCGTAAAAGCACAGAAAAAAACAGGAATTCAGGGAACTCAAAAAAATAAATAAAAGCAGTGTAGTACCGCCTATAGAATTTCCCCAGATGATCTAAGTGTTGGGATTAACTGAGTCAATTACCTATTGAAACCCGTTTGTATCCAAAGTTAGCAGCATTTGGTGAGTACCTCTTGGTTGAAGAGTAGACTATACTTGTTGTAATTGCACACAGAGAGATATTTGCAGGCAAGAAAATAATAAAAGTTGTTTATTGTAGGAAGTGCATAACTTGGATAGAAAAGTTTCTAGTTCTAACCTAACTCACTAATCTAGAGAAGAGCAAGTCTTGCTGCTTAGCTCTTTCATATTGAGGGCCACGAGAGAAGTTTGAGAGGAGGAGGAAGCTGTAAACAGGATGCAACCAGATAATATCGGTCCAACATCAAAGAAGAGATAGAGAGGTCAGCTCAAGAGATTAAAGATAGAAGGGTAGTCTAGGAATCAACCTGCCCATCTCTGTCTGTCTTAACCCTTGCATACCCCTCTTCTGCAAGTGGAGTTTCACCCAAACTTCCAACACTGGTGTATTATAGGAGCAGGCGGTCTCATATTCAACAAGGTTTCTAGGGTATGAGAATATGGTAAAGCTTTCATATTATTAGAAACTGGCGTTAATTTATACAACTAATTAATAGTTTGTATTATTATTTACATGGTTTTTTTGTATTAGTATAAGTATAGAAGGAGTGTTATTGTTACTTTTTCATTTGAAAATATACAAATCAGCTTAGAAAAAGAGTTTCTAATATACAATAAAGCAAAACACATGCACAATCCCCATAAAACAACTGTAAAAGCAAACAGAGAGAGAAAATGGGAAGACTGAGACCCAGCTTTCAACCAACTTTGTAACAGGGAGGGCTTGGTAAAACTTGACAGAAAAATCCCCCATAACTGGTACTTGCATGGGGGCTTCATTGGGATGCATTTTAGAGACAACACAGATGAGTAACCCTGCCCATCAAGCCCATCTGCTGGCAAAGGAGCAGGCTTATTTGAGGTGTTTGCTTCCCCTCTGCTTCATCAGAAGCCACAGCCGCAAAACTGGGAAAGAGGCAGCCGGTGAGATCTGCATTTGCTCATTTGAGAATCTCTTGGCATTTGGGAAACATCTGCTCCCTGCAGGTGTTGCGCAATGGTGAACTGGAGACCCGTCAATCATCTTCCTGATCACAGTGATAACATGAAAACTTTCTCTCATTTTCTGCAGCTGATGAAGAGTGACTGGGAACCTAATGAGTGCCAGAATGTGTTGGAGCGCAGCGTCCATAAATTGACTCCAACAGCACCTGGGCTTGAGGAGGCTGTCGGTCTGATGGGCACACTGCTTCAAAAGCTCAATCCTTCTGCTCCCTGTCAGTGCTCAGGGCCATACTACACACCACAAACAACCATATGCATTGCTAAGTCCCAATGAGCCAATTTACTTAGAGAGCAAGCTGCTGAGAGCAAGTTGCCTTGGGCAGTTGCGTGTGTGTAATTTTCAGTGGAGATGCCATGTGTAATCCTCTACCCAACCACCGCTTTTCTACCACACCTCTTCTATCACCCCAAAGACACTCTCCTCCCTCTCCAAATGTTAAGTGTATGTCTGGGATCCTGTGCTGGGGAAGATAACTGTGGAGTAGGAACTTCAGTGGGAAAGTGGGAGGCGTGGGAGGGTGAGAGGCTACCTCTCGTCACTGCTTCTTCTTCTTTGCGGTGTTTGAGAGCCAAAACGTTCGAGTATCAAGGCGTTTGGGATCCAAGGTACGACTGTAATTTATTTGTACCCCACCCATCTGACTGGGTTGCCCAAGCATTCTAGCAGGCTTTTATTAACACAGTTGAAATGCCTGATAGGAAGTATTTTGGAAGAAATTCTGATAAACTGGTTTTTTGTTTACAATACAGGAAGGGATGTTGCAGAATTGGAAAGGGGATGGGCTTAATGAAGAAATCCTTAGTACGAAAAGTCCTGAATTCAACTAATCATCAATATTGCTATTGATTACTCCATAGTCAGAAGCAACAATAATTTTTAATACTAGTTGCTGGAAGGCACAGGAGGGGAGAGTGCTCTTGTGGTTGGGTCCTGCTTGCCAGTTTCCCACAGGCCTCTGGTTGGCCACTGTGAGAACAGGATAAGAACATAGGAAGAGCCTCCTGAATCTATTCCAGCATCCTGTTCTCACAGTGGCCAACCAGAGGCCTGTGGGAAATGCTAGACTACATAAGCCATTGGTCTGATACAACAGGCTCTTCTTATGTTCTTATAGATATAGCTATATCATACAACATAAATCAACTTTGTAGTATGGAATAACAAGCCAGCAGTGCAATTCATAGACGACTTTATGTTATGGCTCCCTAGAGTGCTTTGGGCCCATGACGACTCCAAGAATTATTTATCCCTGGCTTTGAGAATTGGCTGCAGAAACCAGCTTTTTGCATTTTCCAAATCATGTTAGTTGCTGACAAACCTTTGTGCTACATGGAGGCCAAAGGGAGATGGTTTCCAGAGACACGTTGGCACACTTTTTGGAAGTTCTCCTTGAGATGCCTTAATTCCTTTGCTGAAAGAAAACACCTTCAGGTGACAGCCTTGATAAGACCTGAGTTGTCATGTCTGATGTCCATTAAGCATGGCTGCCACACCTTGACATGCGTATGGAACCAGGCTTATCTTGGGGCCAAGCGAAGCTGACTGGACATTATTGCCAATTTTGATTCCAGGATAAGAGTAAATGGAGGAATCTTTTCTCTGTTAAAATTGGGAAGGGCAGGAAGAAGAATCCAATCTTGCCTGCACTGACCTTTTGGCGAACTGTTTAAAGGGGAAGACGAGAATTTCGCCAGTTAGACACAGCTGCTATCTAGCCTGTCATCACCATAAACAGCAAGATACAAGAAGCGGCTGACAGATTTCACCAGACTGCTCTGCAAAGCTGTCAGTTTTCTAAACCTTTCTATTTTTGACAAGCAGCTTATTTTTAGACAGTGGAGCAATCCAGAGAACAGACAGTGTGCTTGTGTGATGGATGGCTTTTTTGCACACTTCAGAGGCAGATCATTTCGAAACTTGGGTTGCTTCTTAAATTCTTCTCCTCATTTTCTCTAGATCTTTGGAGTTCCAGATTATCTCATCCCCTTTCCAAAGTGGAATGGACACATTAGAGGTCTGCTGCTTTTCCATTGCAGCTTTTCTTCTTCTGAATTTTGTCAGCGCGTAGTTTACCATAGCTGCCTATGTGCACTGATAAAACATGATCAAAATTATCTAACCTAACCTCAATTCTATTGCATGTATAGTTATATCAAGTCCAGGTCTGGGCTCATGGCAAGAACCATTTTGTAGTCATTTCCACCACCTTGAAATCAGCTGTTTTGTGCCAACCATATTTCAGGGCTGAGGTAAAATTCTTTGGTGGGAAGGGAATAATAATAATAATAATAATAATAATAATAATAATAATAATTTATATTTATACCCCGCCCATCTGGCTGTGTTTCCCCAGCCACTCTGGGAGGCTCCCAATCAAGTGTTAAAAACAGTACAGCATTAAATATTAAAAACTTCCCTGAACAGGGCTGCCTTCAGATGTCTTTTAAAGATAGGATAGCTGCTTATTTCCTTCACATCTGAAGGGAGGGTGTTCCACAGGGTGGGCGCCACTATCGAGAAGGCCCTCTGTCTGGTTCCCTGTAACCTCACTTCTCGCAATGAGGGAACTGCCAGAAGGCCCTTGGCGCTGGATCTCAGTGTCCGGGCTGAACGATGGGGGTGGAGACGCTCCTTCAGGTATACAGGACCGAAGCCGTTTAGGGCTTTAAAGGTCAGCACCAACACTTGGAATTGTGCTCGGAAACGTACTGGGAGCCTAGAACAGCTGCCTTTTTTCTCTCGCAGAAATATGCATTCTGAGGTGCTTTTTGACTTCTGGGGAATTCAATATGGGCCCCCTCTAAAGAAAAGGCAGTGACAGAAACAAGTTTTGTTAGAAATAAAAAGGCACTTGAGTTACTTGGAGAAAAGGTGGGATAGAACTGCAATAATTAAATAAAATTTAGTTATATGGTATGAATCTGCTAACTAAACCTGCTGGAGAATTTAGTGAAACAAAGTTGGGGTAAGACAAATTCATGAAATTGTTTTTTAAAAAATAATTACTGGGCAGTTTCACAACATTTTGGCCAGATCACTGCTGCTCCCCAAGTCCCAGTCAATACTCCTTTAATGTGGTGGTGTAGCCATACATGGGGGCACATCAGTAAGTCTCCACAGAAAAATAATTTTATGCATTCATAAGATAATATTAAGAAACCTGCTTTCTTGCATTTTATCACTGCAGGCAAATACAACAAACACTATGGGAAGAAAACTGAACGACATAATTGCTAAGGCACAGTGGATAGGGGTAAGGAAGGGGGATTTGGCTCACTTTAAATCTTAATGAAGACATACCTAATTTGCCCTTTCCCAAAGCAATATGTAAACTAAAATGCAGCAATTCTTTAGAATTCACATTTATCTGAATGTTGGGATGCAACATTCTCCAACCAAAAAAGTATACAAAAATGCATTGGATTGGGAGGGGTATGTGCCAAAAATTACATATATTACTGCAAATAATGTTTATATAGGTACATCCTATTAAAAGACCTCACTTGCAAAAACATTTTATTATGCAAAAATGCATTTAAAACATGCATATCATTTTAAGAGAAAGGTGCATTAAAATGCTAATGAATTTTCATGTAAGCTTTTTTTAAAAAAAGAAGGAAGGACGGAAGGAAGGAAACTGCTGTGGGACTGAGGTGAACTAAACTGAACTGAAGACTGGAAAAGGGAGAAACGGAGAGAAAGCAAAATTGCTAGTTTCATCCAATCCCTAACACCAGCATTATCCAATTTGAAGATATAGATGCCTCTCAAAATGTACAACTAATAAACATGCAAGCCTTAATCAAGACTTACTCTAGTATTCTAACACACATACCTATCTCCTTAGTATCACAATAAATTCAAAGCAAATGCAACTTCATTAGATAAGTGTGTTCCCTTCCTTCAGTGATCAGCGAGTAAAAGGTAAAGGGACCCCTGACTGTTAGGTCCAGTTGCAGACGACTCTGGGGTTGCGGTGCTCATCTCACTTTATTGGCTGAGAGAGCCAGTGTACAGCTTCCGGGTCATGCGGCCAGCATGACAAAGCCGCTTCTGGTGAACCAGAGCAGTGCACGGAAATGCTGTTTACCTTCCTGCTGGAGCGGTACCTATTTATCTACTTGCACTTTGACGTGCTTTCGAACTGCTAGGTGGATTTTGAATAAAGCTATTTTATATATTTAGCCAAATATCATTTATAAATATATCATATAATTTGTCCTCCCATTTAGTCACTGACAATGCTTTTCACACTGTCCAAAACCTGACCTAACTCTGTGCAGCTGTTATCATATAGTATATTAAATCACAACAATGAGGTAAGATATTTTTAGCATACATTCACAAAAAGATGTGGGTGGGGGAGTCTCTTAATTCATAAAGTCATATCTTTATTATGATTTATTTGCACTAGATTGGATTATTATAGGATGTGCATATTTGTTGTTTCTATGGCTTGAAAAATGCCTCGTGTACAGCAATACAGAAAGGCGGTATACAAATTAAAAGTGAAGTGAAATGAAAATTTGGGTTATCTTCTCAAGAGGTAGGAAGGGATTGCAGAGCAGCAACCTGAACTGCTGTTAACACTGAGAGCTTCATCATCTATCAGCAAACAGGCCACACCCGGGCAAACCCTAGCCAGAACATTTGGCCAGCTTCTCTCATGAATCTGTTCATTTCCAAAATGTCTTAAAGCTCATGACCCAAACAGACCAGTTGCCATGACAACCACCTGCATTTGGGTACTCCCCAGTCTTCTATTTTGGGCCGGTCTGTCTCGAACACAACTGAAGCGGCTTGGTTGCTAGGATAACATAGGAACAGCATCGAGGAATCCAATTCACACCTGATTTGGGAGGCTTCCCTTGTTTCCCTTTTTTCTTCCTGTCTCTCTAGACAACTCGCTGGAGACAGAAGGAAGAGGACGTCAATGAGGTTGGTCCAACAAAGAAAGCAAGAGGCCAGTTAAAAGGTCTGGCGAGGTGGGTGGAGGGGTTTGGCATGCAAGCTTCACCCTATTCTCCCTTCTGCTTTTATAGGCTTCTCTGCTAATGATAGTTGCTACTTTCTCCTTCTCTCCCTGCTTCTCCAATTGGTTGTGTTTGCTACCCAGTTTATCTGGAATAGGTATTCTTTGTTCACTCGGATAATTCAGACAGCATCAAATTGTTGCATAGTGGTATTTTCCATGCCATCATCCTGTCTGTTTTTAAGCTACATCTGTGGCAGGGGGGAAAGTATTTATTTGCAATCAAACACAAATGCAGTATCAGCCTTCCCAGTGTGGGCAGGCAAATCACCGCTGAGGCTTTTCTGGGCTACTGCTGCTTTCCTTAAAAGCTTTCTCCTTGCTACTTCTGCATTGAGTTGAGGCTTTCAACTCTATCTTTATGAAAAGATAAAGGAAAGAAAAATTAAAGATGAGCACCTGAAGATGTACTTTGCACTTCTGCAGAACCAAAACAGAACACAAAGAACCCCCATCGAAATATTTCTGCATTTGATCACACTGTGCAGTGATCCGCTTCTCGTACCAAAAACAAATCCATCCTTACAATGTGTTAGGCTCATCTTCCCCCACCCCACTCCACCTAAAAAGTGCCCCTCACCACACACAAAGCCTTTCTTGCAGAGTGGGAATCCTTTGGTAAATAGTGTTCAGAAGTAGATTTTAAAGGGCAGAAATAGAAATCCTGATTCCCCCTAAGCCAAGAGCGGAAGAATTTGAGGAACTAAGGCAAAATACTCTTGGAAGGAGCAGCCCTCTTCTCACTTACAGGAACAAACTGTGAGAATGCCTAAAGGCGGAAATGAACTTCTCCAAATTAAGAATGAAGCTTTTGCTACCAAAACAAACAACAGTGCAGACAAAGTCAATCAGATAAGAAGGAGAAGAGGCCAAAAAAATAAAGGAAGGAGCAAATAAGACTTGAGGGTGGAAAACCCTCCTGAGGAGGCAAGTAAGGGTGGGAGCCACATGAGACAGTGGCAAACAAGCCTTGTCAACATTTGTGTTTGTGAACTCAGTGGATGCCAGTTGTTGTAATGTTTGTTAGAAAATCTTATAAAAAGGCACCATATTTCAATTAAGTCAGATGTATCACGAGTGCTGTTCAAGGCGACATCCGTTGTGTCAATTCTTCTGATAAAGCAGTTGTCCATACATTCTCTGCATTGTGTGATATGTAGATATTCAAGTACTTTCCAGTTCTGTGCTATGAGGAGTCATGCCACCACCGAAAGAAAAGTAGTTCCTTGGACTGTAAATTGCACTGTTCTTCTTTGAATATTGTCAATAAATTCAGACTTGGATTATAGTGTACATGCTGATTTGTAATATTGCTTATTTCCACAAATGCTCTCTCCCAGAATGGCTGCACATGTTCGCATGACCACCACATATGGAATGTCATACGAACTGTGTTACACCCTCTCCAGAACATTGGTTAGGATGTTTTGTTAATGCAGCTGCATCTTAATGGAGTTAAATGCCTTCTATATATTAACTTAAAAGAATTTTCTCTTATGCAAGTTGACACAGATCTTAGAGGGTTTTTTGCCCATGAATTATTCCAGTCCACTGCTTCAATTTCAGTACCTAGGTCTGTTTCCCATTATTGTTTGACTGATTAGCATTGTCCAATAGTCAGCGCATTAATTATTTTATAAGGTATCGGCATTTTTCTTTGATCATTCAGTTGTGTTCAAAATTAAGTTTTCAAATGATGTCAATGACTGAAGGGCATGCGACTTAACCACCAAATTTGAAATAAAATGGGTAACTTGATATTTGTTGCTTTTAATTGTTGTTGGCATCTGTCTGTCTCAGGAAAGAATGGAAGAGTGCACATTCAGGGGTGAAGTCAAACCGTTGGAGAATTACAGCGCCTGCTGTGGCTGTAGAAACCAACAGAAGAGAGATCTGTTTTACTGCAGGTGGGGCGGATGAAGGCGTCCAGTTTTGCTGCTGCAGATGTACCATGGCATTTCTTCTCCCTGCACTTCTCCCAGCGGTCATTCCTCCTCTGGTCACTGCTGTGGATACACAACCTGAGTGTCTCCAGCCACTGTGGTCATTTGCAAGGGATTCCCATACAGCGAAATTAATGTTGCCAGTCTTCATATCACATTTGCAGACAGGATCTTATTTCCTTGCATTATTTTGATCTATGTTAGTAGGATGCTCCCTGGTTTGGGGGGGGTAGTAATAAAATGATAAGAGAAAAATGGGGGGGAGGAGTTGCAGTGGAGTGTAAGAAATTCTATCAAAGTTTTGATTTCCCTCCATGATGATTACTTTGATGCCTTTTTTGAAATATCAAATGTCAAAATTCTAATATATACATATATCATTTTTAAAGTTGTACTTACTTACTTACTTACTTACTTACTTACTTACTTACTTACTTTTGGGACCCCCTGCTTTGCTTGTGCCCTAGGCACATGCTGGTCCAGCTACTGGGTAATCCAGCACTGAATACACCACAGAGTAAACTCCAGCAATCTGCCTAAGGCTGGCCTCAGAACTTGCAAGCTGCAATAGGTGGACTGGTAGTACTGGATTTACACTGAGGACTTCCTCCCCCCACAGTCCCTTGAATGAAATAATACCTTGCAACTGTTGGTAGACATATCAGAAAGATCACTGGGAGGTGGGAAAGAATGGGGGGGACAAAATGTTTTGAAATAGTAGCAAGCCATAAATGTTCTCCAAGTGTCTAAGAGAGACAGATGGGAAGGAAGTCTAGGGTTTCACTGCTGTCTAATGACTTGTCTTTGGCAAGATTTTACGAGGGGTTATGAACCAAGTTGCTGTAGAGAAAGTCTGCAGATGGCAGGGAGGGGCTCAGGGATCACTTTTTGAGTATGGCCTTCTCTCAGATTTCTTCAGTTATGTCTCTTAAGTTCCCTGCAAGGTGATGGATTTTAAGGCTGCATGAACACTAGCACCACCACCCTTTGCTACTTAGAGGTGTTAAGAGGTGCATCCTGTAACAGCCTGATCACTGATGATACACACTGCAAGACTCAGTTGGCAAGGGACAGTGGAGAGAAGAGAGAGGGGGTTGCCTGTGGCCAAGTGAACAGTGTGCCTGCACAGTCTTCTGTCCAGATGCTCACTGTAGACACACACACACACACACACACACACACACACCGCCTCTCCTGCTCTCCCATCTTCAGGGCTGTGCAAAGCTCGTAACATTCCGTTCAACTGCCCTGATTTAAGTGGGACATCTTGGAATTACAGAAGCCATTCCAGGCTGCTGATTTGATCCAGGATAGTCCTGTTCTTTGGTCTGGCGCTCTATCCCAAGTCAGCTGGTTCCTGTGAAAGCTCAGGAACAAAAAAGCAAGCATGCTGATTTGGATCACCTGGATGTTGGAAGGTATGTGGTAATAGGCCAAGACCAGATGGGAAATGTAGGCTCCATTTCAATAATCTTTACCAAAGGCTCCCCTATTACCAGGGGGAATCTGAGTAGTCCCCCTCAAAATCATAGGCCCATGACAATTGGCCCACCTGTGTGTGTGTATGCGTGCACACACATGCACGTACACACACACACACACACACACACACACACCTGGTCTGTCCATCTTAGGGTTCTTTATCTAGAAAACAGGTTTGGCCCAGATAGCTTTTCTAACAGGAGATGCTTAGAAACAGGGGACTGTCTTCTGTGGAGGAGGAGATGTAGTCACTCTACTTATGGTGTGAGTTTCTCCCCAGACATTTTGAGCCAGTTCTATTCAAGCCAGATGGATGTGTGAACTAAGCCTATGGCTGACACATCACAGGCTACAAACCACATCCCACCAGCAACACTCCAGGCATTTGAACACATGAAGCTGCCTTATAATATGTGAGGTTATTGGTCCATCTAACTCAGTATTGTCTTCCCTGATTGGCAGGGACTCCCCAAGGTCTCAGAGGCAGAGAAAAGGTCCCCCCACCCAGCCTTGCTCTCTGGAGATGCCAGGAACTGGACCCGGGACCTTCTGCATTCAAGTGTGTGCTTTACCACAGAACCATGGACCTGACAACATGACTGCTTATCCCAGGAAGAAGAAGAAGAAGAAGAAGAAGAAGAAGAAGAAGAAGAAGAAGAAGAAGGGTGTATCAAAAGATTCTGATCCTGTGTTGCTTTGGGTCTCCAATTCCCCCTCTTGGAGGAGCATATTAAATCACAGTTTGAACTGAGTTGAGGATTGCAATCCAAGGATAACAGATCATGAACAAGCCATTGCTCTGTTCCTAGCTCTGTTCCTCTGATGATACAGATCCAAAAGTTCTGCAGCTTCATTACAATTTGACAAAGCATCTTGCAGAGTCCATGCACATTCCCCCTCCCCAGTCAGAAGTCAAGAAGGAAGATGATGCTATAATGGATGGAGCAGTAGACTGGATTTTCCCTCTGGTTATGGCAGTAACCAGACAAGGATGAATGTTCAGGCTGAAACTGAGGGAGAGGAGCCTCAATTTTTTTGACAGCCAAGAGTTTGTTTCCAGACCACTGGGCACACATTCTGTCGTGGCTAATAGGAAGGCATCTCCAATCAACCAAAAATGGGTTCCTCAATAGAGCCTACAGGTGATTCGTGATGACTTTTTCAATTAAGAAAAGCCCACAAGGCAGAGTTTGTAGGCGGGAGAGGGGGGGGGGCTGCAGAATTCAGTCCATCTCAAGCATTCATTTGGACAAGAGCAGGGCTGCATCTTCCAATCTATTCACAGCAAACAGAGATTTAGGATTCCTGGAATGCTATGGTCTGCAGCAAGTTCAAATCACAGGTCAATAGTTTCATCTGCCGTTGTGTAACTGTACTTATAGTTAAAGTGCTGTTAAAGTGTTGTTTTTATTAAACTTTACATCCACTTCTTGGGGTTTATTCTGATTAAGGAAAGCAAGTTTATTTGGTATTTTTAAAAATAATAATATAAATAACACATTAATGATATAATTGTGCTACACACAGTGTATGTTCCTGATGGCATGCTTGCAATAATTCTGCAATCCTATATCCACTTACCAGAGAGTAAGCCTCTGGAATTTTACTTTTGAGTAGACACATAGAGGATTGAACAGCTGAAATCTTTACTATGTATCCCATAGAAGCCATCTTCTAATGAAGGCCATTATTTATCTTGTGTTATGAAGAAACCAAGACAGAGAGAGAGCAATCTGATGATCGGCATATAATAAGTCTGTGGTACAGGTTGGGATATAAGAAGGCATCATTTTCCATTCAGCCCTGTATTTGTTGCAGGCAGCAAATCAAATCTTTATTATTACACTCAATGACCAGCATTAAGAAACCAGGATAAGAAGCACCATTATCAGAGTTCCAAGGCACATTCCAACCAGACAAAATACCCAAGGAGGGTGCAAAGTGAGTCCGGTGACTGAGCAGGAGGTGTAGCCCAAGGAGCTTCCTGGGGGCCAGACATAAAGTCTTAGAGGGCCACATCTGGTTCCCAAGTCTGATGTTCGCCCATCCATGCACTATACCAAATCACTTTTTGACAAATCTGAGTCTGAAATGTGCATAAATTGTTAACTTTGCTGTCTCAAACTGCACGTGTGTGTAAAAGGAAGAATTAAGGCCTCTATAATCATGTTTGTCTCAAATAAGCAAGATTTGATTCCAGCATCATTAAAGTTAATCCATAATCATGTAAACAGCCATATAAGCCTGTATGACTCACAAAGCACTCAAACCGCAAACTAATCCTTTGCTCTCTGAAAGATCCTTCACATACATTAATGCATTGGAACCATAAATCTGCCTCGTGCGCGACCAGAGTTCTGAGACCATTCTGAAGGTGGGAGACTGTATTGGCAAAGCTCGCAAGGATCAGTCACAGCAAACAACCGATTAAAGCCACAGAGTAATTTGGATCATTGGCAAGTATCATTAACAAAGGGCTTAGAACCGCAACTTTCTTCCAATGGCTTTCTTTCTCATCTTCTAATTGCCTCGTTCGTTCATTCATGTTTGTTTTCAAAGCAGAGGATGTGTCACATGTGATTAACAAACATATCCAAAATGAAGGGGGGGTGGCAATTCTCATGACTCTCTGTACTCACCCAGATGCAGATCAAACAAAGCTGGCTTCAGAGTTAAAAACTTTCCTGCAATTGCTCCATTACTCACCTGAGTTGTTAGTCATCAGAAAGGGATGCTGGCCCTTGACTCTGTTTTGCCTTCCCATGCGAGAGGAAAGGACCAGTCTCCACCCCAGTCTTACTGCTGAATTCAGCACAATATAAGAACATAAGAAGAGACAGAGGGGGCTCATCTAGTACAGTATCCTGTTCTCAACCAGATGCCTATTATGGGGAGCCCACAAGCGCAATGGCACTCTCCATTCTTCCAGTTTCCAACAACTGGTATTCAGAAGGATATACTGACTCCTCCGACAATGGAGATAAAACATAGCCTCCATGTATTTGTCTAATTCTCTTTTTAAAACCTTCCATATTGGTGCCCATCACTTCCTCTTGTAGGAGCAAATACCAGAGTTTTAACTATACACTGTGTGAATCTCAGTGTTTTTCCAAGCACTTAGACAACTAGATGGAGAGGAAATAACTAGGGATTTGCAAAACATCGGTGTGCAAATGTTTCCACAGGCTTTTGTAAATTGTTTGCAAAGTCAAGGTTTATTGAGGAGGCAGGGGGGAGGGTAAATCCACATTGAAGGAGATTGTAGTATTTACTAACTCTTCGACAAGGTGGTCCAAGGGCTGGCCATGGTAAGGACAGCCAGTGCCCCTAGCAATATCATGGCAGCATATATTATAATTGACAGGGGTTTAAGTGATCTCAGTTCCCAAGCATAGGGTTACACTGCAGGGCCCTCTGACCACAAACTGCAGCTCCCTTTCAACAGTAAAGAAAAAAGTGTAAAGCAGCCAACGCTTCAGGTCACCCCAGGAAACAGTATTCACTAGAACCCTCCTAACCCAAACCTCATGAGGACCTTCATCCTGCTCTGTCCCAAACATCCCCAAATTTCTCTCTTTACTGAATATTTGCCTTTGGAAAAGCTCTCTGTAGACCTCTTCTTATTCCATTTGTATCTGGCTTCTTCTCCAAAGAGCTCAATGTTATGTACATGGTGTGTCCTGCTCTGTTTTATCATGACAACAACCCTGTAAGGTAGGTTTGGCTGTGAGATAGTGACTGGGGTCCAAGCACACCCAGCAAGTTCTCTCCAGCCACTCCATTCCTGCAGGCAATTGGGGGGGGGGGTGTCCCTATTCAGCTTGTTTCTACCTAACTGTTCAAATCTTTCTGGAATCCCTAGCACCTGAAAGACTTTGCTTCTAGCTCATATGCAGCAGGCTGTCATTATTCATAAGAGAAAAGTAGTATGTACATGTTTAGAGGCCTTCTTTTCTTACTTATTTATTAACTTCTTCTGGGGCTGAGCCCATGCACTGAAAACAAGTTTTAAGGTTGATGCCATAGATTCAGTGATGAAGTTCTCTATAGCTTAAAAAGAAACACTCACCGCTTTCTGGGGTCCTAAACCCAAAACCATACAATAGACACTCCCCACACACACACACACAATGTTGTTTTGGGGGAGAAAAGCATAGCTGTATTAAATCAGCATTTTGTTAAGGAACATTTGAGGCATGTGCTAACAGAAACAGCCAGGAGAACAAGGATTCTCATGGATCCAGAATGTGTGTTCAATGAGTCACATTCTTGCAGAACATGTGGCATGTGCTCATGTGTCTGACATTAATTTCAAAATATGTTAATTCAAACCTCCATGAAGTTCAATAGATGATGTGAATGGGAAAATGTAAGTAAGATCCATGGTGGGTCCCACTTACAGTTTTCTGGCTGCCATAAGAAAATAAGAAGAGCCTGCTGGGTCAGGTTGATGGCCCACCTGCTCCAGCACCCCATTCTCAGAACCTGGAGCTGACATAGGCCCTGAGGATTGGCTTGGAGGAGTGAAAGTGGTCTGATGCTGATCTCAGCTTCAGCCCTTCAAGCAAGTCCTTAATAGAAGGCTTCCCAGCCCAATCACAGAGGCAGAATTGCTGGAAAATTCTAACTCACAGCCTCAGTGACAACAGTGCAGAGGACCACACCAGGCCCCTTAATTTATGGCTCAGGAGGAGACCAGGTAGAGAACAGCAGCAGCAGGACTCCAGCTCACTGCCCAGCTGCACCACTGGAATAACTCTCTTGTCTTCCGGCTAGGGATGTAACAAAGCATCATCTCTCATTCTGCCCTGTAGCTGCAGCATGCAGCACTGTTTCTGTTTTGCTGCAGTTCATCTTCCACTCAAAACTATGTTGCTTGTTGTACTCTCTGCTGTGGCAAAATCATGTAACTTACAGGATGTATGTAATTAAATGCATAAATTATGTTATTCTGCCCCATTTGTTTCATTGCAAAGGAAACATATTGCAAATGGGGGGGGGGCATAGTCCATTATGTATTATTCATGAACTGAAAGCAACAAGAACGGATACCGACCATATTCACTGGATTGATATCTGTTTCGGGCATGGGACAAATTAGTCAATGTCGGCAATTTCCTCCCCTGTTTCTGCTTTCACTGAAATTCTTCTACACCCCTCCATCCAAATTCCCTGCCCCTGAGATGGGCATGGACAACTCTGCTACATGCAGCTGGGAGAAGGATGTGTGCAAATGGTGCTCTGACATCTTCCCATAAACAGGCAACCTGAAGGATTTGGAAGGAAAACGGCAGAAAATTCCAGAAATCTTGTTCTTCTTGATTCTGATCTGCTCCCCATCCCCTTCTCCACCTTGCCTGTCTCTTCCCGCCATCTCCCTTTCAAGCACTTAATGCTGCTTCAGCATGGATCAGACTTTTCCAGAGCCATTTCAATGCACATCAGTCAGAATACAAAGGGGATTAATTAAGGCTCTCTGGCCACTGCCAAAGGCTTGGCCTGGCCCTTTAAAAATAAAACAATTAATGTCACTCTTTCATATTCGGCTCCCTTCAGGCAGGTGCTCACCTTGCCAAAGCAAACAAATGGAGCCCCCCTTCTCCAAAAGATCCGCCGGTGACTTCACTCGACGGCTGCCATTGGTCTGGCAGCGAGTCGAGGTCTCGGTGCTGCCAAACGCCATATGCCGAGCTGCCGTTGAGTTGACTTAAATGGGAACTAATCACGCTAATGAAGGTTTATGCCCCAAAGGGTATGAATTAACTTTTTGGGAGACAGCGAGAGAGAGTAGAGGCAAAGGGGCAGCTGTCCAACAGTTTGCAAAGCTTTTGGCAGGGCTAGGAACAGTGATTTACAGTGGACTACCAACACAGGATTACGAAATGTTAAACAGATGATGTGGAATCATAGAATAGCAGAGTTGGAAGAGACCCTGAGAGTCACCTAGTCTAACGCCTTGCTATGCAGGGATCTCAACTAAAGCATCCATGACAAACGACTATCCAACCTTTGCCTGAAAACTTCCAAGGAAGGAGAGTCCACCACCTTCCAAGGAAGACCGCTCCACTGCCAAACAGCTCTTACTGTCAGAAAGTTCTTGGTGATGTTTAATTGGAATCTCCTTTCTTGTAACTTGAAGCCATTGATTCATGTCCTAGTTTCCAGATCAGAAGGAAACAAGCTTTCTGCATCTTCCATGTGACAGCTCTTTAGATATTTGAAGATATCTCTCATATATCCTCTCAATCTCTTCTTTTCCAGGCTACAGATACCTCACTTCCTCAACTGTTCCTTATAAGGCTTGGTTTCCAGATCATCTTCGTCACCCTCCTTTGCACACATTCCAGCTTGTCAATATCTTTCTAAAATTATGGTGCCCAGACTAGGACACAGTACTCCTGGTGTGACCTGACCAAGGCAGAATAGAGTAGTACTATGACTTCCCTTGGTTGAGGCACTATACTGTAGATGCAGCCTACAGTTTTTGCCACTGCATCACACTGCTGCCTCTAGTTAAGCTTGTGGTCTACTAAGTCCCCTAGATCCTTTTTATATGTACTATTGGCAAGCCAGGTGTCCCCCATCTTATATTGGTGCAGCTGGTTCTAAGAGTAGAACCTGACATTTGTCCCTATTGAAATACATGTTGTTGGTATGGGCCCAGTCCTCCAAGCTATTAAGGTCATCGTGAACCCCAATTCTGTCTTCTGCAGCATTAGCCACCCTTCCCAGTTTGGTGTCATCTGCAAATTTGATGAGTATGCCCTCAGTTCCTTCATCCAAGTTATTTATAAAGAAGTGTCTGCACATACCGTAAAATGCATTCAACAGTGGGCCCCACTTGCAAATTTTGACTTTTCTCTGTGTACTCAGAACCCTGTGCAGATACAGAGACAGCAGACATGCTGCAATATCCCCACAACCAATTTTAGTTTGGGGGTTAAGATTCTGGTGAGGCAGCTGGTGGGCTTCTGCCTCTGCCCCCAAGCACTGTAGAAAACCTATCACAAAAATTATAGGTGGGGTGAGGTTTGACCTGTGGCCCTCCAGATGCTGTTGGACTCCAATTCCCAGCAGCATGGCCAAGCATTAGGGATGATGGGAAATGTAGTCCAACGGCATCCCCTGGAGAGCCACAGGTCCTCCATGCTTGCTTCAAGATACAGTTACCCTGATGTACTATTGTTCTGAGGCATTGTGGGAAATTTAAACAGCAGCTGTCCAGCTCTTTGGGGCACCAGGGCCCCTGCCAACTGCCCAAGGATGTTACATGGTGACCCGGGGCTGGTTCTGTGGCTACTGTGGAGGGAGGAAAGAAAATAAGCCAGGCCACCAAGGTGGGGGTGGGCATTCTTAGCACAGTGGCCAGCTTTCTTTGCAAAATGCCACAGCCGACTGGATGAGTAGACACTCAAGAAATCTTGCCTGCCAAAGAGTTTCCAAATGCCAAATAACACATTAGTCCTCTCACTGGTGAGTACTGGCCAGACACGATTGTCTCATCTTGACCAAACTCTCCACAATGACATTGTTCCAGAATGGCATCAGCCTTTGAGAGAAACCTCAGCATTCTTGGGCAGCCAACAAAAACTCAGCACATGTAATACCTAATGCTAGCGTATATTTTATACTCCATTTTCCTATGAATCATTTTCCATCCTTCCTGTCCGTCTCAAAAAAAAAAAAAAAAAAAAGAAAGAAAGAAAGAAGAATGTTTGTTTATCTACTGAGGAGCATGTCAATGACTTTATTGACTGCAAGCTCTGAGACTCAGGCTGAAGGATCTCTGGCCCTTCCTAGAGCTGCCCTCCATAAGCAAATCCATGTGGCCCCATTGAAAAGGAAAGCCCCTGTAATTCCATTCTTGCTTAACAGGAATACGAAAATGGCTCTTATGTCACAGAAGGGTGGGGGGGAATGTCTATATAAGATGAAGTGTTTGGGGAATGGGAGAGCTTTATTGTTTTGAGCAAAGCATGCAGGGCTAATTTTGTTTGTTTCTGAGAATTACTCCCCTTCAGCTACAAGGAGTTTGGAGAACAGAGCCTACATTTTATAGGAAGGTGGTACCTGATCCCAGCTCTCTAGGAATAAACATGTGCAGCCATGTTTAATGCAAGCCAAAAAGCATAAAATTTGCTGCTCAAGCCTGACTTCTTATTCCAGTTCATCAAGGGTAGACTAAATCATGCAAATTGTGTGATATTACTTAATTTGGGCTGCAAGTTGCATAACTATCTGGGCACACTATGGCTGTTTAAAATCAGGGTTTGTATTGGCACTTTTGCTGCAGAGAGCCAGTATGGTGCAGCCACCACCAGGCACAGCACTGCAGTTTAGCACATCACCATTAACTCACGTTTATGGTGTTTTTGTGGTACTAATACATAAAACAACCATCCTGCCCATGGGAGCAACTGCATGCTATCACCAGGGGGAAGAGTCATTGAAGGTCAAAGATCAGCATTGTTTCAGAAGTCTTGGAAGGGCTGTCAGGGGTCCTCCCAGGGAGATCAGAAATCAGTGGCTACTAGTCATGATGCCTGTGTTCTGCATCTATTGTTGGATACTGTGCCTCTGAATACTATAATCATAACTCAGAACCTACTAATGGGGCATCTGGGAGGTCACTGTGAGAACAGGATGCTGGACTAGATGAGCCATTGGCCTGATCCAGCCAATAGGCCCTTCTTGTGTTCATATGGGAGCATCCCTGCATTATCTCCAGTGAAATCAGAGGATGCTTTGCCAACACACTACTCCACTATCTGGAGCCATCCACCAAACACACCATTTCATGAACCTCCTGAGGCTATGGCACATCCTAGCTAGCACAACTGGGCCAGCGGGATGACATCACAGCAAATATATGTAACAGGGGTCCCGTGAAGGCACTCACATCACATGCATGGCCTGCTGGTTTTCACCTTGATTTCAAAACTCCTCATTTCAAAAAGAGACTCAATTGAAAACCTATTTGTCAAGGCAGTATTGGGCTTGATAAATCAAATCTGTAACTAACAGGGCCCCTTCCCTGCTCTCTCTCCTTCCTATGTCATTTCCTTTCAGGAGACAAAGCCAAGAATGTGTGGATCTGGTTACCTGCACTAGCAACAGTTTCCTCCCCGGTGCCTGGAGATATTTTTAGTACTTGAGCTTAATGACACGACTGCAACCCAGGCTCCAGCAGACCAGACAAAGGGAAATTGCTCGTTAGAGATGGAAATGTTACTAGAAGTAGCAATGGATGATTAGTAGTCATCCTTTTCTGCACTCTATGCTGTTCAAAGTCTTGGTGTTTGCACCGGCAGAACCTATATCCAGATAGCACAATGAGGACTAGAAACTTAAGCCAGGAGGCTGCATTTATTCTATGCATCCATAGGAGCTGATAGAGAATTCAGCAGGTTGAGAAACTATTCCTGCTGAAGAGAGGGAGAAAATGAATATGGGGATGATGCATCCGCAACAGAGTTGTTGTACACTGTTCTTAATTTGTCTAATACTGTATTTTAATATGAATGTTATTTTTAATCATTGTAACCTTCCCCAGAACCTTAGGGTGAAGGGCAGGTAATAAATAGTAATAGTAAGGTAAAGGTAAAGGGGCCCCTGACCATTAGGTCCAGTCGTGGCCGACTGGGGTTGCGGCGCTCATCTCGCTTTATTGGCCGAGGGAGCCAGTGTACAGCTTCCGGGTCATGTGGCCAGCATGACTAAGCCGCTTCTGGCGAACCAGAGCAGTGCACGGAAATGCCATTTACCTTCCCGACAGAGCGGTACCTTTTTATCTACTTGCAGTTTGTGCTTTTGAACTGCTAGGTTGGCAGGAGCTGGGACTGAGCAACGGGAGTTCACCCCGTCGCGGGGATTCGAACCACCGGCCTTCTAATCGGCAAGTCCTAGGCTCTGTGGTTTAACCCACAGCCCCACCCATGTCCCTAAACAGCAATAGTAGTAGTAGTAGTTTTTTTAAGCATATAAGTGCTTCTTTTTAAAATAAGCATTTTTTTAAAAAAAGGTATGTTGCCTGATTAGTCAGATGCACCTCTTTCGTTGTTTAAAATGGCTTTTAAGAGATTAATTGAAGTTATCAGTCAGTTAAAGGATACACCTCTTGAAATTTTGTGTCTTTACAAAGTAGTGGGGCCAGAAAATATATATGGGAGGCAGGATCATCATGACCTCTCTTGCAAAACTACTCATCCTTTCTGCTGGGAAAGGACTCAGGATAGTGAAGCCCATATGATGGCTTGCAGCATCTGTAGGTCTTTCTGTCAAACAAAGGAGGCCTCTTTCCAACAAAGCTATTCTTTTATTTTCCTTTGGCACATCTGCCATTTCCGTACCCCTTTCCAAAACCCCAATACTAATGCAACGTGAAAACTATTAGTTTATCAAAAGGAAGAACTAAATTCTCCGGGACAATCTGGAGCAAGCAGATGTAATGATGCTCCTTACAAGTGTGCTGTCCAAAGGAAAATTGCTCCATAAAAAACTTACTCAAGGCCAGCGAGGTAATGCTAAAATCATGTTTCTCATCCTCTCCAATTCCCACTTAGTTCTCGTGATTCAGGGCTCAGATAAAGGGCATGAAAACCTGGTGACAAGGTGCTCTTCAGAAATAGCCTTTCTAATTTCCTAGAAATAACACTAATACCAGCATTATGGACAAGTGCTGTGTAACATTCCTTCTGCACTAGCGAGGAATCGGTCTTTTGTTATGGTAGCAGCTATTCTCTGGAACATCCTGCCCGTTAATATGAGGTAGCCAACTTCATTGTGCTGTTTTCGATGCCTGCTAAAAACTTTTCTGTTCAGGCAAGCCTACTTAGACATGTAACTTTACGATGCATATTTGGTCTGTAGAACGGCTGTTTGTATCTGTGTTTTGGCAGTGTTATTATGCCTCCTTGCTTTTAAATGCCAGTTGGTTTTATCAACATTTTCTTGTGAACATTTTATATTATTTTATGCAAACCACTTTGAATGCCACCCTAAACCTGCCATTGTAGGAGTAAGCCCCATTGTATTCAATAGGGCTGACTTCTGAGTAGACATGATTAGGACTGCTCTTTTAGAGGGGTTTTTTTTGGGGGGGGGGGAATGATTAAGCAGCCATGTATGTCTTGTTAAATAAAACAAACAAATAAATAAATGTCATTTGTGACGCTTGTCAGAAGAATGAAGTCATTTGTGAAACACACCACTGACATTTCAGGATAGAATTCCCACAGACCGTTGTTTTAATGCTACTTATAGTTCCCTGATCAAGATCCACTGAAGCAAACCAGCTTCATACTGGCTTGATTAGGTGGCTTCAAGAAGATTTCATAAGCCACTTTGGAATGGTCTCACTTGTTCCCTGAATCTTAGGTTGGCAACCTGATGGACACCCACTACTGACTAGAAAAGGAGGTCACAGACTGACAGTGTGAAGGTACAGTTGGTTTGCTTATCACTGTTGTTAGAACCTCACCTTTCCATTATAAAGATCCTCAAGGATGCTTGCAACAAAAAATTAAACTGACAATGGAAAAAACCAAAGAACCAGAATAAAAGAAAGCAGTTGCTCCATAAAAGCAGCATAATGAAGCCAATGAAAGCTGTAAGGTGAAGACGAAGCCATTTTAATTGCTACAGAGACATTGATGGGAACATCTTTAAATTCGCCTGGTAAAGGGGCAGGACTCTTTAATGGACTTAGGTCTCTCTTTCCATTTTTACAGAGAGTGTAATATGACTTTTGTCTTATGTAACATCTCATCCTATGTAGGTTTTTTATGGCTGGTAACTCTTGCCTTAATTGCCCTCACTTCTAGATGACTGAGAACACAATGAAGTTCATTCTGTATAATAATATCTTAACAACATAAGGAGATATTGCTGGATCAGGCCATTGGCCCATCTAGTCCCGCATCCTTTTCTCACAGTGACCAACCAGATGCCTGTAGGGAAACCCACAAGCAGGACCTGAGCACAAGAGCACTGTCCCCTCCTGTGGTTCCAGCAACTGGCATTCAGAAGCATTGCAGCCTCCAGCCATGGGCTTGCTGCTGAACTCTCACCCATCCTTTATATGTTTTCCTTTTCTCTTGGTTCACTTGTTTCCTTCCAGAAGACCCTCTTCTCCATTTCAGACCCAGGGCTCGTTTTCCACTCTCTGTTTTACTAGAATCGCTTCCAACCACTCCATCTTTATGCAATTCTCTGTGCTAGACTCAGCTTTCTTCTGTCTGCAAGGGAGGGAACATCTAAATATATATGTCTACAAGCGATTATGGAGCTATAAACTGTGAGAATCCCCATTAAAGAGAGAAGCAGAGAGGAAGAGAAAGTAACCCCAGATGAAACGTGGTGGGAGGGGGGAGCCTTGCAGGGTGTTGCTCTTGTTGTTGCTTAAATGGTGCAGTCAAATGTCTTCATTTCAGTATATTTGTTAATAATCTCATTATTTGCAGCGCCCATGTGCTCCTTATTACCCTCCATTTTCCTATATTAAAAAGACATCTGAGGCATGTTAGGCTGTTTGTACAGGGTCCATCTTTAGCTTCATGGAATTTCCTGGCTGGCACCCAGCCTTGCCGGCACACCAGCCTTGAATGGCTTTAAAACAAGCAGCACCAAACCATAAAGCAATCTGAGACACATACGCACACACATATATCTTGTAGAATAATGAAATAAAGATATTGGAAACCCCTTTGGCTTCAATGACAGCTCCACGCGCCTTCCTGTCTTTTTGGCTCAGTGGTAGAGCACACGGCTTGCATGAGGAAGTCCTGAGTTCAAAGTTCAAGCCTGAAATGGTCCCAGGAAGCAGTTGAGGGACAGACCCTTCTCTGCCACTTCTGGTCGCTACACTCTAGTAACCTGTAGGTTAATTGCCGCAACACATTATACACAGGGCTGCCTTTGAAGACTGTTCCGCAGTTGGTGCAGAACTCAGCAGCCAGATTACTCACTGGGGTAAGATGGTTTCAGCATATAACACCAACTTTAGCGGGTGGAATCTTTTAATCCTGCCTTTTAAAAATATGAATGTGTTTTGTATTTTGCTATACTTTGTTTTATGATGATTTTAATGAGTCTGGGTTGCATTGGCAAAAAAGAACTAAAGAGCTTAATAAAGAACAATAATAATGGTCTGAAGGTACATGATCCTGCAGGTGAATCAGGCCAGTGGCCCATCTAGTCCAAAGTCCTGTTCTCATAGGGGGCAACTAGATGCCCCCAAGGGAAGCCTGCAGGCAGGACACGAATGCAACAGCCCTCTTCCTACTTGACACCACTCAACCCAGATCCTTCTCTGGGAAGGATTATTATTATTATTATTATTATTATTATTATTATTATTATTATTATTTCTTTAGAGCAAATTCCTCTAGCTCTTCAGTTGTTTTGGACATCTGACTCCCATCAGCTTCACTCAGGACTGGAACCTGGATAGCATCACCAAATGCTAGGGGTCAGAACTATTCGCCCCTACACACAAACACACAAGATGTGCTGATATCAATTTGTGTAGCTTTCCTTTATAATTTGCTTAGGGAATCAATCCTGACTGTAAAGCAGGGTAGAAACCAAAGAAACTTACTTCAATGTACACGCCGGTGCCTATGCCTCTCTGTCTGTTTTTACACGATGAACACGATCACACACACACATACACCCCACTGCAAATACATACATTCCCTCCAGGTCAACTGCCTTTGGGGTACAGAAGCTACTAAATCCAGGACACTTTCAACACAATAGCTGGCTAATTCTAGCTAAAAATAGGATTATTATTTTTTAAAAAACAACACAACAGCACTTCATTATTCTAATTTGCCGCAAAATTCAAATTGAAAAACAATGCAAAAATGAAATGGTAATAAACATTGAACCTGAGGAACACATTCCAAAAATCCACCCATTACAGTCTGCCTGGCCTAGTATTATGTTATAGTTTTTGGTTTCAGATTCTAAAAATGGCAGCCAGACATTGTAAAATTTACTGGATCCTTTTGCAAGACTATTTTAGTTGGCTGATGGCTTCCTGTATTTTGCCCTTCTTAAGTGGCACATATTGCTTTTCCATAGCATTTTTTTAAAATGCATCATGGTGCAATTGAGCTGGTACAGTTAAATGGAAGAAATAAATTGCAGGAGTTAGAAGTTGGCAGGAGATGCCAGGATCTCTGTATGGAGCTGCCCCATGTAGTAAGCCTTGGAACTGCAGATAGAAACTGTGTATATAGTACCCTTTACTCTGGCTCCATTGCACACCCACCGCTGGTATGTGAAACCAAGTCCACGTGTTGTTAGCCACAATCCATAGGTATCCCTATAGTTTCTTGAGAAATACTTCTGAAGAGTTTTCCCTCACACCATCTTCCACCAGATTTGAAATCACAAGAGTTAAGCTGGGGTTTGTTACAGTTCTGACATCTGTTGCACATCCGGGAGCAACAGCATATGCACGGATGATGGCTTCATTGAACAGGAAATCAATGAATTGAATCTAACCTGAGCACAAATGGTGGGAATTAAGCTAGCAAGCGCAGTCCCCACAGGCAGCTGCTGTAGCACTTGGGAGATGGGGGAGGTCTGAAGGGAGGCCCATCTACCTCAGCAACCTGCTCTCACAGTAGCAAACCAGATGTCCATGGGAAGCCTGCAAGCAGGAACTGACCACAAGAGCGCTCCCCCTTCCCGTGGTTTCCAGCAACTGGTATTTAGAAGCATTGCTGCCTCCAACTGTGAAGGCAGAGCACAGTCATCATGACTAGTAGCCATTGATAGCCTTCTTCTCCATGAATTTGTCTAATCCTCTTTTAAAGCCATTCAAATTGGTGGCCATCACTGCCTCCTGTGGGAGTGAGTCCATAGTTTAACTATGCGCTGTGTGAAGAAGGACTTTCTTTTATCTGTCCTTCTGAATATTCCAACATTCAGCTTCATTGGATGTCCACAAGTTCTAGTGTTATGAGAGATAGAGAAAATAAATAATTATCTATACGCTTTCTTCATGCCATGTATAATTTTACAAACTTCTATCATGTCACCTCTTACTCGCCTTTCCCCTAAACTAAAAAGTACCAAATGCCTGGAGGTGGCAAAAAGATGGTGTAGTAGAAACAGTGATCTTGGTCCATCAAGGGCCAAGGCGAACAAACAGCAGGCAGAGCCCATATGTTCTCTGAAGCTAGAGATGGATTGGCCAGCCTATTCTCAATCTGCATCTCTTTTACATGCATGCCTCCCTCAATCAATCAATCTCTTCTGACCCATTTTTCTGCATTTATCAGCTTCTTTACAAAAAAAAATAATCCTTGTAAAGATTCACATTTAAATGCATACAGACATGTTCTCTTGAAATAGGTTTCAGAACAAATTATATTTCAGAAGTTTATAAAAAATAAATATGTTTATTAGAATCTGTATACAAATATACATTCCAAACTGTGTGCTCCTTCCAATATCTGAACTGAGCTTCCATGCAAATACATGCCAAAACTTGTGCTTTTTAAAATGCATATTGATTTTGTTGTTGTCGTTGAACCAACAACTACGCTGGAACAACCAGGATGTGCAAATGCTGGTTAACAGTCTAAGTTCTGATCTGCACACTAGTCTGGGAGATGCACATCAACCCTGTTCATAAGCAATCCACAAAGATTTAATTCCTCGGGTTCAACACTATACAAAGTAGTAGGGAGATAACAGAACCTGCAGCAGATGACAGAAAAAGAGATGGCTGCTAACGCTGGTCCACAACCAACAATCCTAACTCCTGCTGCCAGCTGCCCAAGCTGGATGGGTGATGCGCAAAACAAGGCAATGCCATGAAACAGAACACCAAAGCTATGGCAGCCAACCCATTGCTCAGTGCCTTCAAGGAGGAAGGGACAAAGTTGACAATTTCAGATTTGCTCAGTTTTTAATTTCTCCATTCTAAAGTCTATGAATTCCTACACATTTTCATAGGCATTTTTCTTAACATATCCTTTTTTGTAATATATGCATTTCTATAAAGAATTTCCCCAAATACAGTATGCCAATACACCCATTGTTGTGTGCACTTCCCTCCAACGTACACATTTTTCATAGACGTTTTTTGGTTGAAGAACTGCATTGCAAAATTCAGAAAAGTGTGAATTTTGAAGGATAACTACATTTGGTTCTGGTATTTGTTCAGGAACTGTGAATTGCGTAGGTTTGCATTAAGATGTGAACTGAATTAATTTCTTTCCCCCTTTCCTACCTTCAAGGCACCTTCCTAGTGACACCTTCCTGCCTACCCACATTTACATACCACAATGACACGTCATCCTGAGGCTTTATTAACAGCACAGCCTGATGTACACTGCTGATGGAAGTCAGGTTTACAACTCCCATATCTGGGCAGAAGCACAAATCGCACACAGGATCAGAGGCCATGAGACATACTGTATCCGAAAACCTGAGTCTCACGTCTCCAGTCATTTCTGAATACCATGAATGTCATAGTCAGCTTCCATCTCTATCACTCCATTAACACAATTTGCATATTGCCTTTGGCTCTGAATATACTTATTTCTGCAACCTAACCTGGTCTAATAGGTATGACCAGAGAACTGGTATTTTTATCCCCTTTCACACTTGATCTTCACTCCCAAGTGAAATAAACAACTGAAACAGTGTAGTTAATAGAAACAATTCATATAGTGACGTTTTGTGCTTACCTTTAAAAGTTGTCAGCAGTTAGCAAGAAATATTTAAATGCCTGGATTTGCATGTGTGCTGGGACATCTGTGAAAAGAAGAAGAAGAAGGTTTTAAAAGAAAGGAAATGTATATTTCGCTGGACACAAAAAGATGTTTTGATAGACAATAGTTCTGCAAACAGGCAATGGGTGATTGAAGAGAGTTGAAGGCATTTTGAGAGCAAATCACTGCTTGCAGCATGGTGGGCAGCCATCACATTTTCACCTCTGGTAAACAGAACTTGCACGGTTTTGCATTGCTTCAAAAACCATGAACCTCCTCATGGGCTAAGATAACCTTCAAAAGCCTGGTTAGAAGTCCCAATGCCAGAACAGATTCAGCTGGAGAGAACATAAGATGGGACCTTTTCTGTGGCAACACCCAGCTGTGAGATCAGCCCCATCCCTGAGGGCCTTTAGGCGAGCGCTGAAAAGATGCCTATCCTATGCGGCATTTTAAGCGTTGAGTGAAGGTTTTAACGCTGCTCCTTTTGATTCATGGGTTTCAATTCATGTTCCTTGATGGTGTTTGACTTGGTTATTTTGTGTAAACAGCTTTAGGGGCCCTTGTTGGGACTAATAGGCAGTATAAAAGTCTTTTTTCAATAAATAAATGTAAACCTGCAAGACCTTCAGCCAGTATTAGTCACAGAGAATAGCCATAGTCTAAACGGTCCACTGATCTGACTCAGTTTAACCCTGGGCTGGCCCAAAGCATTTTGCTGCATGAGTCAAACAAAGGGCAGGATGCCACCTTGAGGTTGTTGAACCTTACTTCAACATCCTCAAATGGCAGCAGACTAGCCCTCAGCAGGCTAGAGGGTGCAGGACAACTTTCACGCAGCAGATCCCAAGACAGAGCCAGCACCAGCAGTTGCTGGGCCCCTGCCAATGCCCACAACACTGCAGAGGGGCCATGACTGACCCCCAGACTCTGCTGCTGCTTCTCTTCTTTTTTTAAAAAAATAATATTTATTACTTTTCCAACAATTTGAAAACACAACAAAATAAAAAGAAAAAAGAACAATACAATACAAAAACACTACACAACACATTAAACTAACAAAACGAAACAAAAACAGTTTAAAAAAAATCAAACAATTTCAATATCTTATCTTTCATTCACTTATTTCAGTGACCTCCTCACACCTCCCTTTTTGTATTCCACTTCTGTTGATTGTTTCAGCAATTCCTTTCCATCTTCCTCTGCTTTCTATCCTTTAATTATCTTAACAGATTCTAGCCTTATTTTTCCCTTTAATACTCTATTAATCTATTTATACTTAATTCCTTATAACATTTCTACTAAAGCCATGTAACTTCATTCCAACATTTTTCTAACATTCATTAATTTTACAATCTTTCTGTAAATAGTCTTTAAACTTTTTCCAGTCTTCTTCCACCGACTCTTCTCCCTGGTCTCGGATTCTGCCAGTCATTTCCGCCAATTCCATATAGTCCATCAACTTCATCTGCCATTCTTCCAAAGTGGGTAAATCTTGTGTCTTCCAATACTTCGCGATGAGTATTCTTGCTGCTGTTGTTGCATACATAAAAAAAGTTCTATCCTTCTTTAACACCAATTGGCCAACTATGCCCAGGAGAAAGGCCTCTGGTTTCTTCAGAAAAGTATATTTAAATACCTTTTTCATTTCATTATATATCATCTCCCAGAATGCCTTAATCTTTGGGCACGTCCACCAAAGGTGAAAGAATGTACCTTCAGTTTCATTACATTTCCAACATTTATTATCGGGCAAATGATAAATTTTTGCAAGCTTGACTGGTGTCATGTACCACCTATAAATCATTTTCATTAAATTTTTCTTTACATGCCGTGAATTTTATACCTGTGGTCCATAACTGTTCCCAGTCAACCATCATTATGTTGTGTCCAACATCTTGTGCCCATTTAATCATAGCTAATTTCACCATTTCATCCTGAGTGTTCCATTTCAACAGCAAGTTATACATTCTTGACAAATTCTTAATTTTTGGATCTAACAATTCTGTTTCCAATTTTGATTTTTCCACCTGGAAACCAACTTTTTTGTCCAGATTGTATGCCTCCATTATTTGATAATAATGGAGCCAATCTCGCACTCTGTTTTTCAATTTTTTGAAGCTCTGCAATTTTAATCTGTCTCCATCTTGTTCCAGAATTTCCCAATATTTCGGCCATTTGGCCTCCATATTGAGTTTTTTCTGTGCCTTCGCTTCCATCTTGGGGTTTTCTTTTCTAACAAATCCTTATATCTTATCCAGACATTAAACAATGCTTTTCTAACAATATGATTTTTAAACGCTTTATGTACTTTTACCTTATCGTACCACAAGTATGCATGCCAACCGAATACATTATTAAAACCTTCTAAATCCAACACGTCAGTATTTTCAAGAAGCAGCCATTCTCTCAGCCAGCAAAAAGCAGCTGATTCATAATAGAGTCTGGCAGGGCAAATCCTCCTCTTTCTTTGGCATCGGTTAGTATCTTATATTTTATTCGAGGCTTCTTGCCCTGCCAAACAAATCTAGAAATAATAATAATAATAATAATAATTTATTATTTATACCCCGCCCATCTGGCTGGGTTTCCCCAGCCACTCTGGGCGGCTTCCAAAAGAATATTAAAATACTATGATACATCAAACATTAAAAGCTTCCCTAAACAGGGCTGCCTTCAGATGTCTTCTAAAAGTCTGGTAGTTGTTGTTCTCTTTGACATCTGGTGGGAGGGCGTTCCACAGGGAGGGCGCCACTACCGAGAAGGCCCTCTGCCTGGTTCCCTGTGACTTGGCTTCTCGCAGTGAGGGAACCGCCAGAAGGCCCTCGGTGCTGGACCTCAGTGTCCGGGTAGAACGATGGAGGTGGAGACGCTCCTTCAGGTATACTGGACCGAGGCCGTTTAGGGCTTTAAAGGTCAGCACCAACACTTTGAATTGTGCTCGGAAACGTACTGGGAGCCAATGTAGGTCTTTCAAGACCGGTGTTATATGGTCTCGGCGGCTGTTCCCAGTCACCAGTCTGGCTGCTGCATTCTGGATTAGTTGTAGTTTCCGGGTCACCTTCAAAGGTAGCCCCACGTAGAGCGCATTGCAGTAGTCCAAGCGGGAGATAACCAGAGCATGCACCACTCTGGCGAGGCAGTCCGCGGGCAGATAGGGTCTCAACCTACGTACCAGATGGAGCTGGTACACAGCTGCCCTGGACACGGATTTAACCTGTGCCTCCATGGACAGCTGTGAGTCCAAAATGACTCCCAGGCTGCGCACCTGGTCCTTCAGGGGCACGGTTACCCCATTCAGGACCAGGGAATCCCCCACACCTGCCCGCCTCCTGTCCCCCAGAAACAGTACTTCTGTCTTGTCAGGATTCAACCTCAATCTGTTTGCCGCCATCCATCCTCCAACCGCCTCCAGACACTCACACAGGACCTTCACCGCCTTCACTGGTTCTGATTTAAAGGAGAGGTAGAGCTGGGTGTCATCTGCATACTGATGAACACCCAGTCCAAACCCCCTGATGATCTCTCCCAGCGGCTTCATATAGATATTAAAAAGCATGGGGGAGAGGACAGAACCCTGAGGCACCCCACAAGTGAGAGCCCAAGGGTCTGAACACTCATCCCCCACCACCACTTTCTGAACACGGCCCAGGAGGAAGGAGCGGAACCACTGTATGACAGTGCCCCCAGCTCCCAGCCCCTCAAGACGGTCCAGAAGGATGTTATGGTCGATGGTATCAAACGCCGCTGAGAGATCCAGCAGAACTAGGAAACAGCTCTCACCTTTGTCCCTAGCCCGCCGGAGATCATCAACCAGTGCGACCAAGGCAGTTTCAGTCCCGTGATGAGGCCTGAATCCCGATTGGAAGGGGTCCAAATGGTCCGCTTCTTCCAGGCGTGCCTGGAGTTGTTCAGCAACCACTCGCTCAATCACCTTGCCCAAGAATGGAAGATTTGAGACTGGGCGATAGTTGGCCATCGTGGCCGCATCTAAAGATGGTTTTTTAAGAAGCGGTTTAATAACCGCCTCTTTCAGCGGGTCTGGGAAGGCTCCCTCACGGAGGGAAGCATTCACCACCCCACGAAGCCCATCGCCCAGCCCTTCCCGGCTAGCTTTTATAAGCCAGGATGGGCAAGGATCAAGGAGACAGGTGGTTGGTTTCACTCGTCCAAGCAGCCTGTCCACATCCTCAGAGGTAACAGATTGGAATTGATCCCACACAATTTGACTAGACAGGACTCTAGCACTCCCCCGCCCCGGCCCTGCTCCCACGGTGGCGTCTACCTCTTCCCGAATCTGAGCGACTTTATCTGCAAAAAACTTTGCAAAATCATTGCAGGAGATCATGTGGCCCGTATTGGGCCCCGATGTAGCAGGTGGTTCCGCTAAATTGCGGACCACCTGAAAAAGTCTCCTGCTGCTGTTTTCTGCAGATGCAATAGAGGCGGCGAAGAAAGCCTTCTTCGCCGTCGCTACCGCCACTTGGTAGGCTCGACACTGAGCTCTAACCTGTGTCCGGTCAGCTTCAGAATGGGTCATCCGCCACCGGCGCTCTAGCCGTCTCAACGATTGTTTCATTGCCCTCAGATTCGTGGAAAACCACGGGGCCGTCCGGGCTCCATGCAATCGGAGAGGGCACTTCGGAGCCAAACAGTCAATAGCCCTGGTTAACTCCACATTCCAGCGGGCCACCAGGGAATCAGCTGAAAGGCCATCAACATGGGATAAAGCATCCCCTACCGCTCTCTGGAAACCATTTGGATCCATTAAGTGGCGGGGGCAGACCATCCGAATCGGTCCCACCTCCCTGCAGAGGGGAAGGGTCGCGGAGAAGTCAAGTTGCACCAGGAAGTGGTCTAGTTAGATTATACAGCGTTTTTATTTTCTTGTTTGTAAGATTCAAAAGAAGTGCCTGTTGATTTTCAACATGTTTTGTGTTATTCTTTTAAAATAAACTTTTAAAGATGAACCTGTTTGGTATTGTGCCTTTTCCGAGGGAATAGCTAAATCCTAGCCTTCCGCTTAGTTACGCTCTACCGGGAGAATTTCTGTCTGCAAGCCTGTGGATTCAGCTTGTAGAGGGGGGGGGAATTGCCAGGTAAATGAGACACACCCTTCTCCCTGGGTTGTGACTCTGGGTTCCCCTGGAACAAAGGGAGTGGTGGCAGCCCTACCGGTGTTATTTCGGTCTGTGTTTGTGAAAAGTAAACCCTCGCCAACCTGCGCAAGAAACCTGGTCTGGCCGGAGAGCAAAGACAGGTGATGGAGGGGCAGTTGGGGGCGAGCGGCTTTACTACAATATCTTTCTGCCACTTCTTGAAACAGTCCATCTTATCCAAAATTTGCAATGTTTGAAACAAAAACAACATCCTTGGCAGCACATTCATTTTTATCACAGCAATTCGGCCTAACCATGATAACTTCAAATTTGTCCATATTTCTAGATCCTTTGCTGCTGCTTCTCTTCTACCTACCTAGGAACATAGGGAGCTGAAGTAAAGAGGCAGACCAGTATTGCCTACACTGACTGGCAGCAGCTCTCCAGGGTTTCAAGCAGGGGATATTTCCCAGCCTAACTGGGCATGCCATTGGGGACTGAACCTGAGGCCTGAAGAAAGAAAGCCTCCTCATCCCCTTCTCTTGCACTCTCCCTCCATGTGGTTGTGTGGACTGGGCCTAGAGGAAAGGGGCAAGCAAATGGGCAAGGAGGATATTGGTCCGTTCACAAATTGGAAGGACCAACTGGAAGCTCCTTGCCCAAGGGCCCCCCAGAACTTGGAGTCCAAACTGCGTGGCAGTGGAAGAAATCACAAGGAAAACAAAACCTGCAAAATCTGCTTAGGTCCCACATTCAAGGTTCCTCATTGGGATCCTCTGAAAGATAAAGTTGGCTGTGACTTTTAACTGATGTCTCAGCTGTTGTCCTTACACAGCTCCCTTGGGTCCCTATCCCTATCTGCTAATACTTTGCAGATTTCACTCTTGTCAGAAGCCAACAAGGCTGGAGAAGGAGGGAGCTAGGAGAGATCTCATACTCTGTTCCGCCTCATGCATCATCCGCCAAAGGGTCCCAGCCAAATCTGGTGTCCAGATGGAGGACCTGAGACTGCCAGCACTGAATGAAGTCTAGAAGTGATAAGCAGCAGCGGGAACAGTTGAGGCTGCCAGGCCTAACTGGCAGAGCCAACAACAAACTCCCGCTGCTTTGTAAACTTTGAGAATGGAAGTTATTGACAAAGGCTGATGGGTCTCCCAAGCCAAAATCAGACTTCTAAACATCCGATGCGTCCTGGATCCCATTCCAGGCTTTGCAGCTAGGGCACATTGTTCATGAAAAGTTGTGGATGAGGAAGATGAATAAGAAGGAAGCACTTGGGATGCCACAAAAAATATTAGATCCAGGACTGAGCCATGCCTCTCCAATCTCTTCCAAAAGCTGCTGAATACACAAGGCTTATAAATATCCTTGCCAAGGCCTTTCTTGGAGTGTAAGAATTGCCTGGTCCCTCCCAGTCCCTAGATGAGAGAGCTCTGGTTGAAGACCATTTTGTAGCACATGCTCTTGAACACTGGCTTCCAAGTCGATTCTTCTTGAAATCAGTGTTTTACTTAAGTGGCCTATACTACAATTTCTGGCCTCCACCATCAGGCAGCTGCCAACAGTGAGCGCTTTATGCTTACAGATCAATGCTGTCAAGCAGCCCAGGTAAGGACACCCAATCAATGTACTGCAACACGGACATCAGAGCAATGCCATTTCAAGCCTGAGGGACACTTTCCCTTATGGGCAATCTTCCAATGGCCACATGTCCATGGTGGGCAGGACCAGAAGTAAAGAGGGCAGAGCAAAAAATGCAGATTTTGTTAGTGGCAAAATAGAAAAAGGAGGATTCCAAGATCTAGGTTTGGGGCAAGTACTCTTTGGCGAGAAAGCTCCAGCAGAGATTAAAAATCACTATATGCAGCAAGGCATGGAAATATAGGCAGTTAGACCTTTAAAATATGCCCATGTGAGTTCCAAAGCTTCCCTCTTACATAGCGTAGAAAAAGACTAAATGTTTGGTAAGTTTAAAATGTTTTACTTACAAACTCTCCAAACGTCAGAATCATGTGCTTTTCCCACACAACATTCAGAAAAAGTTGCACAGGCAGTAAAAATTGGCTTAGTTACAGGGGTGAAAGTTCCCAAATTATTGGTATAGGAACACAAGAGAATCTTGTAAGAGCCATGTGGACTGAGCTTGGAACAACCAGCTCAGACCTCTTTACACACTGAGCTTCTCAGGTAGACTGAAGGGGAGCGATAGGCTTGAGGGAGAGAGGCAGGAATCTTACTCTATGGCATTAACCCCTTCACACATTAATTAGGCTTAAGCATGTTGGTTATTTGTGGTTATCCCCCCCCCCCCATCACCTTTTTACAGAAGGCTAGTTCCTACACACACTTGACATACCACTCTCTATCTTGCATCTGGGCAAGCAAGAGGCATGATTTAAAGGCCATAAGCATAGCTCAGTGGTAGAGCATCTGTCTTGCAACCAGAAGGTCCCTTGTTCAATCCCCAATGGCATCTCCATGTAGGGCTTGGAAAGACCTCTGCCTGAAATCCTGGAGAGCTGCTGCTGCCAGTCAGTGTAGAGGATATTGAGCTAGATGGACCTGACTTGGTATAAGGCAGCTTCCTATGTCTCTAAGAGGCATGATCAGAGTTCAAAGACACATTCCAGTTGGACAAAAACACTTGAAGTATGAAGCAAGGGCCATTGATGGATTTGGCCTGGGGAGAGTTCCACTACTGCTCTCTACCCACTTCCGCAAGTCTACTATCTCCCAAGCCTTCTGTCAAGTTCCCTGGCAAAAAAGGTAGGAGCAGCTGCATGAAATCTGAGTCACAATATCAGCTCATTAAGCTGAAATCTGTATTACTATTATTATTATTATTATTATTATTATTATTATTATTATTATTTTACTGCAAGAAAGTTCACAAACATCATGTCAGTGTGGCTTTCTAAAACAAGGAACTGACAACCAGCCGGCTGGGGCTGATGGGAGTTGTAGTCTTAAAATGTCTAGAGGGCACCAGGTTAGCAAAAGCTGATGTGTGTGTGGAGAGAGAGAGAGAGAGAGAGAGAGAGAGAGAGAGAATATGAATGAAAGAAAGAATGAATGAATGAATGAATGCATTAGATCCCCCAATAGGCATACTAAGCTCATGGTTAGAGCAAAGCAGGAACACTCTCACTCTCTCTCTCTCTCTCTCTCTCTCTCTATATATATATATGAATGAAAGAGTTTGATATTTTTTATAAAAACTCAACAACATCAAAGTAGTCACCATGAGGAAAACCAGAACTTCATTAGCCTTCTTTACACACTGTTCCACACTCCTCTCCAATTTTTCCTGTTCTCCTTTTTATTAAGTATCCCCACCTAAACCACAGGGGCATCCTACTGACATAGACTGAAATAATATGAGGAAATCTGATCTTGCCATGTGTTTCAGTAAATTTATGTTTTGTTTGTTAAAATTTTATTGTATGGTTTAATATTGTTTTTATTTTGAATTGCATATGGGAGGCACCATAATCTTTCTAGTGCTTAAAGGCGTCTAAAGGTCTTAATCTGGGCCTGGGCCAGGAATGCCTGGATTTGACCAACTCCTCAGTGTTGCTGATGGTGTAGAGATCTGCTGAGAGGTCCTTTTCCCTCAGCTCCTCCTCTTGAGGAGATTCCAGATTCTAAGTTTTGGCGGGACTGAATCCTGACAACTAAATGGATCTTTATTCTGACCCAGCAGGGCAGCTGACATTTCAACCAATAGAATTCAGAAGTAAAAGAACACACAGGAAAATTACAGATCTGTCACTTTCTTATTAGTAATCAGAGAACTGGATTGGGGGAGGAGGCAACTTCCTAATTATGGCTATTAGTTTAAGTGGAGCTGCTAAACAAATTGTTGAGCATTCCGCCCCAAAAGAAAAAATTCTGCTTTTGCGGTCTCCCCTGCATATGGTTCATTTAATTTTATTTAGAGCCGCAATGACAGAAGTCCGAAAGTTTCACTACCAAACTCAAGGACAAGAATTTGACACAAAACGATTTTTTCACCATTTGAGGTTTCTGATTCTTCACCACAACACATAGTACAAATTCTGGCATACAGAGAAAGATTTAAACAATAATAATAATTCCAAAACATATATGTGTCAAAAAGATCAGGAGCGCTGATTCGGCTGTTTTTCAATACCCTGGCATGTTGAGCTGTGTATTTTAAGCTGAAAGGCAGTTAAAATGATGTAAGGAAATGCATAAATAAACAAAAGAGGTAGGTGGAAAATATACAAACTGTGATTTATCTGTTCATTTGTGGGTTCTTGCCCCCCACCTCTCTGCCACGGCTATGTGGGAACCTGTCCATAAGGCAGAGCTAAGTAGTCCTGGAAGTATACTTGAGCTGGAAAGCAAAGCTATCCAGTTAAACTGCGGAACTTGCACCCCCAGCAGGCAGTGATGACCCTCAGTTTTAAAAGAGGATTACACAAATTCATGGAGAAGGCTATCAATGGCTATTATCCATGGTGGCTATGCTCTGACTCCAAGGTTGGAGGCAGCAATGCTTCTGAATGCCAGTTTGCTAAAAACCACAGGAGGGGAGAGCGCACCTGCTTGCAGGTTTTCCAGAGGTATCTGCTTGGCCACTGTGAGAACAGGATGCAGGATCAAATGAGCCACTGGCCTCATCTAGCAGGCTCTTCTTAAGTAAGATCTTAACAGGATCCCTAGAAAGTCTGCATGGCAGTGGTGGCTGTTGCCTATTAGAACTGGTACGGCAGAAGGCAGAGAGTTCACAGTAGATAGAAACAGAGCCAACAACAGGCAGAGCCGGCTAATTCTAGTCTTGCCTCATCCTCCTCTCTGCAGAGTTTTACCGAGGCAATTCTGACACTCAGGAGTGCCCCCCTTCGGCTGGTTACAAGTAAGGAAGCAGGTTGGTAGGGGCTAGCTGGGGACAGACTAAGTTTGCTTAAACTCTCTGTAATGGACCAGCGGTTGCATGGCAACACAAGCCCCATTCACACATTACTCGCATGTAAGGCACTGCCATGTTTACATGGGGGTGAGGCCATGTTCCTAGCTTCACCTCTAATGTCGCACCTCCTTCCTTAAACGATGTGTTGCCCATGGTTGTCTGAACCGAAAGCCCAAAGTATGAGCACCTGCTCACATGTAGGGAATGTGCATGACCAGAATGCCACGTTTTGAAACACCTCTCCAAATGCAACATCGCCAAAGAATCCATTTGCTGAACAGGCCTCTGAAGTTCGTTTGCAGGGAGGACAATTATCCTCACCACCACTTGCAAGGCCTTTGCTGTGATTGCTTATTTTTGTAGCAAAGGGATGTGCCTGCCGGGTGTTAATGAGGCATATTTCAGCAATCACGCAATCACTCTCATAATATGCCTGGCGTTTGCTAAATTTTATTAGTTACCTAATTAGTACAGAGCCTACTGGGAATAAGATTTACAAGCTGGAAACTGATTCAGAGAAAGCAGATGGGAAGGGGCAGGAGGAAGAAAATGCAGTTTCTGCATTTTTATTTTTTAAAAGGTTCTTAAAGTTTGTGCTGCAGTGACAATTCCATGGCAATTTTCTAGCATTTTTTGCCCATTCATGCTCATATTGTGAGAAGCTGCTTCAGACCAAGCCAGACTATTGGGTTCACCTAGCTCTGTGCTGGAAGCACAGCCTGGCAAGTGGCAACGGCTCTCCTGGATTTCAGGCAGCACAAGACGTAAATTTAGAATTTGAGAATTCTGAGCCCAGGAATTTGTTCTGAGTCCTAGATCTGAGCAGAACTTCCAGACAAAACCCAACTCCTGGTTACCCCAACCTCTCTTCAATTCAGAGCATACATTTGGGGCATGTGTGTGTCATATTGTTGCTGCTATTTCTTAAACCGGAATCCTTGCCCATCTGTTGCAAATCAGCCAGAGTAAATCCAGATGTACCTTTTTCCCACCTCAGTGATAGTCACCTTCCATATCTCAGCTTGTGAGGTACACAGAGTTGAGCCTCCAGTGATGATCTCAGGGCACTGGGTTGGTATGTATGGAAATAAGTGGCTATTCAGAGCATAGATGCCAAACCCCTGGGGCACTGGGTACCTGAGCACCCACAAAATTCCCCATGAAGGGGCTGGGCACCCACAAATTTTGGTGCCAGGGCCATGCACACTGCATGGCACCCATGGCCCCGGGCACCCACTGTCACAGGGCCAAGTTGGCACTCCTGATTCTGTCACAATTGGACTAGAAACAGATTGGGAGCCAGTGAGAATGAGAAAGTACAGGCATATATAATATGACCTGAACAACTAGAATCAGTTTCTAGTCAAGGAGCCATATCCTGTGCTAACTGCAATTTCTGGATCATCTTCAAAGACAGCTCCATCTTCAATTCATTATCCTGATCAAAACGAAAGGCAACCTTCTTCATGAACAAAGCATGTGCTCTGAGATACAGTTTTTTTCAATCAAAGTTATTAAAGAAGAAAACAAAATGAACGGAGAAACACAAGTGGGGGGACTCCCATTACCAATACAATAAGCACCAGTACATTCTTCTAAAGCTTACACATACAAATCAAGGCTGGATCTAGACCCATCAGAGAAGCGTTTCAGTTTAAAGCGTAAATTTAAACAGAGAAAACAGGTAGAGAAAAATGGGATTCCACATTGCCATCTGGCGGCACAATGTTATATCGCATATACAACGCATATAAATCACTTTTTCTTTGCCAGTCTAGCTGCATCCCATTATATGCCATCCAAATGTCCAAACAGGTATCCAAAGAAAGTTGGTGTTTAATTTTAATTTAATTTTTTTAAGCATGTTCAAATGCAGCCAGGGTGTTAAGGTCTTCAAACCCCTGTGTAATAGATAGTGTGTGTGTATTTATTCTTCCAGGCTTGAAGTCTCTTAACAACCATAAGGACTTACGAAATCCATTTTTGTTGGTTGTCTTCTGAGCTACAGTCTTGACCCTAAACTCCTAGTCCTCATCATAGACATAATCCTGCTCACTACACAGATCCACAAGGTGCACTGCACATGTTCCGGGTGCGCTGCACATGTTCTGGGGCTACAAATTACCTGTGTACAGGGATTCCATTTGTGTGCCCACACCAGAAAGGATTTCATTTGTGTGCCCACACCAGAAAGGTGCCTCTGGCTTCCATGGGGTTTACTTCCACTTAGCCTGTCTAGGACTCGGGTGTCCATTTCTACTTTACAATTCTATGGGTTTCACAACAGCTACACACAGGTTATTGCAATGTTTGTGCTTCTTAGAAAAACAGGTAGGTAAAGGTAAAGGGATCCATGACCATTAGGTCCAGTCGTGGCTGACTCTGGGGTTGCGGCACTCATCTCACTTTATTGGCCGAGGGAGCCGGCGTACAGCTTCCAGGTCATGTGGCCAGCATGACTAAGCTGCTTCTGGTGAACCAGAGCAGCATACGGAAACGCCGTTTACCTTCCTGCCAGAGCAATACCTATTTATCTACCTGCACTTTGCCATGCTTTCGAACAGCTAGGTTGGCAGGAGCAGGGACCAAGCAACAGGAGCTCACCTCGTTGCAGGGATTCGAACTGCCGACCTTCTGATCGGCAAGTCCTAGTCTCTGTGGTTTAACTCACAGTGCCACCCGCGTCCCCTGTTTTTGGTAAAATCCATTGGCAAACATTTGATCACACAGAACATTATTTCAGGCAGGACTAATGGGAGACTGAAAGGTATCTGAACGATACCAGATTCTACTCCCCCCCCCCCCATTGATTTAAACTGCACTAACACATATGAGGAGGTTTTCGTGTTGTTGTTTTTAAGCATTCCTCACCTACTAATGTAGGGAACGTGATAACAATATAATCCTACTCAGCCACTCCTGTCCAAGCCCATCTGGGGTTTCAGTTGCTTAGTAATATTTGATATCAAAAAGATTGCATTTGGCATAAATCTCCTACAAGGGCAGATGCAGCCAAGATACTGTCCAAAATAAACTATCAGCTAATTCATATTGAAAAATTATGATATTGTAAGTGTCACAAGAAAGTGAATGTGTTTATTTTGCGTAGTCCACACCACTAAGTATGCTGAAGGCTTCTGCTTTGAATTATAATTGAAAATAATAAAAGTTGAAACAAAAGAGGTGCTGCGTGAGAGTATTCAATAAGAGTTAAGGAGCAGAGCAGCAAACTCTGGTTAAAGCGACACCAGTGGAATACTCTCCACTTAAAGGTACACCTTGGAATTTGTAAGCATGGACCCTGGATATCCTTAGAGCTCAATAGCTTTCCCCTGCTCTCCTGAGCCTCAAGCTTTGTCAAAGTGTATCCCACATATCCAACAGCCTAACAGACACCAACATAGATTGACCCCTTATACTGTACATCAGGGTTCCAGATGGAAAGGTCTTTGAAACTTTCTCCCATCTTCACACACTAGGCTTCCCAAACCTCTGAGTTCATTGATGCCTTGATGAGCTTATAAAGTTGCCATCAGCCCCAAACCAAATTCATAAGAATGTGAAGTCAAGAAATATCAATACATAATCAACAGTTATTAATCACCAGTCGCCATTACTAGGAACCATACAATGTAAAGAAAAAATAAGGAATACTGTTGTGTTGTGGAATTAGCTTACTAAATACAGAGATTCCTCATTGGCAAGGAATGTACACCTTGTACATACCCATATGTTTTGTTTCTGAGGCTCAGACTTTTTTGCACTATACAGTCGTATCTTGGTTGAAGAACACCTTGTGACTCAAATGTTTTGGCTCCTGAACGCCGCAAACCCACAAGTCAGTGTTCCATTTTGCGAACCTTCTTTGGAACCCGAACGTCCAATGCAGCTTCCGCAGCTTCCGATTGGCTGTAGGAGCTTCCTGCAGCCAACTGGAAGCCGCATCTTGGTTTCCAAACGTTTTGGAAGTCGAACGGACTTTTGGAACTGATTCTGTTCGACTTCCGAGGTACCACTGTACTTTTAAAATGCCTCTTCTACTCCTAGGTCCTTTTTGATCCCAAGGTCTACTCTGACGGGCAGCAGCTCTCTAGACTGACCAGCAGAGTGTTACCCCATCATGTCCTACCTGATTTTTATTTTTTTAAACTTGGTGATTCCAGGAAATAAGTCTGGGGTCTTCTGCATGCAAAGGAGGGGCTGCCCCACTAAGAAATGGTCCCTCTTTAATCAAGCTAAAAAAAACCCAAGAACACTACGTTGGTACACTGCATTCCCTCAGAATATGCTAAGGTTATTGAGAAAACATGAAGAGAACATTTGCAAATCATTTTTGGAATTTAGCCGGTCTCCCCCGATGGCTGGCTGGAATTGATGAGCACTGTCCATCCCTTAAGATGAGGCTTCAAGTCAGAGATATCAAAACAGCCAGGATTGTAATATCCAAAAGGGAAGCAAGACGGTGCCAAAGTCTTTCTCTTGACAAAGGACAGCCATAATCACAGATGAAATGGGGTTTTTTAAGCAACTAAAGCCAACTAAAGCCAATAAACCAAGATTAGGGATCTCAGTAACGTCCCCCAACATTGGTGCAATAATAATAACCAGACTGCAGCAAGAGAATTCTGCACTCCATTAGTGTCCTCCAAGCAGCCTGCTATAAACAATGATGAGTCACCCAGCAGAGACGTGCAGAAGTTCTGTTCCTTGCAATAATCCAGTGCCACCTCATTGACTAGGTCTGTTGCACTGACACCAAGTTTAACATGGGAAAGTTCCACTGAATTAAGAACATAAAAATGCAAGAAGAGCCTGGTCAAAGGGGGTCCAGCATCCTGCTCTCCCAGTGAGAGCAGATGCCCAAAAGCAGGACCTGAGTGCAACAGCAACTCTCCCCTCCTGCAGTTTCTGGCAACTGGCATCCAGAAGCATTCTGCCTCTGAGAATGGAGGTACACACATAGTCATTGTGGCTCCATGTGCATTGACAGCATTATCTTCCATGAATTTGTCTAATTTTCTTTTAAAGCCATTCACGTTGGTGTCCATCACTGACTCATATAGGAGTAGGATCCAGAGTTTAACAGTGCGCTGTGTTAAGGAGCACTTTGTTTTCTCTGTCTTGAATTCTTTCAACATTTAGCTTCGTCGGTTGTTCATGAGGTCTAGTGTAATAAGAGGGGGAGAAAGAAAATATATATGAGAAAGAGAAAGTGGGAGAAATGTTGCCCTTGGTCTCGAAGGATGGTGTGCCAGGCAGAATGCCAGCAGTTTCCCTTCCGTTAAAGGTTTTCCCAACACTAAAGAGAATGGGAACCCCAACTCCCAGATTCAGCTCTTGTGTCTGCACTTTTCTAAACTGAAAGAAAATTAACTGCAGAAATTGCTAATATTAATACATGGCAGGAGGAAGAAACTGAGGGCAGGGAGAAATCCGCTTCATTGGCAGGCAGGTACACGTTTTAACTGCAGTTTGCGGGACAACAGAATGAACTGTGAGACTATTTGGTGATAGAATTAACCTGACGAAATCTGTGACATGTGGAGACAAGGAGATGTTTCAGGGTCATAATTTAAAGCAAAAGGGGTAACTGAAGAGTAGATACTTCCAGTTTCCTCCAGTGCTCCTGATATATTGCCCAAGAGCCAATGAAAGAAGCAGCAGAAGGCAGGAAGCTGAAGCATGGACAGCTCCACTGGGGAATTAAATTCAACCAGGTGCAGCGGAAGGAGGCAGGGGTCAGGCTGGGAGATTGCACCAGAGAGGAAAAGCTCCCCACAAGGACATCAGATAAGATCCGCATGAGGGGAGGGGGTCTGTTTAGCCATTTTTAATTGTGGCCATAACAGAACAGAAAGCATCCTCAACACCCAGATCAGGCCTTGGGTGTCTTGCCTTTTGCACTGTAGATGCAACTAAAGAACTGACCTTGTTCTGACCCCGTGTCCTGCTACAAATGCTCTTTTGAGTTACCCAGCCTGTTCTTTCTCCCTCCCACCCCCAAACCCCAATTATGGAAACATCTTGCAGCAGCCCTTCAAACAGAGTTATTGACTTCATTTGAACGCCAAGGCTGCGCAGACGAAGAGAGGGGAATCTTTCCATGTCCAGGAAGCCCATCTCTCAACCTTCAAACTCGCCTTTCCTTCTCTCGTTGCTCTCTTTGCTAGAGACCGTGGGACCTCCAGGGAGCGTGTTTTACTTCTTGGACAAGTTAAAGCTTCTGGAGACAGACGGACGGAAAGTGCACTCAAAGACACGAGAGCATGTTTAAAAGGTGAAAGCATGAGGGAAATTGCTCTGAGTTCATTATTGGAAGAGCCAAGGAGCGAATATTAGATCAAGATGAGGCTCGCGCACGGAGCACAGATGCGCCAGCTGGGTCTAGGAAGCAGCCTCTCCCATAGGGGAATATTGCACAATTAGGTGCATTATGGAGGGTTTACATGTTCTTAAACATACAACACCGGCAACATCAGAGGCAGGATGCCGGATTAAAGGGGCCTCCGGTATGTCCCTAGTGCACCACTGCTGATGTCCTCTAACCCATGCACACACACCGTGACCCCCTTTTAAAACCAACCAGATGCCAGAAGGAAGAAACTCTGGAACGATGCATCAGCATCTCTGAGGGATTTTTCCCTGTGAAGTCTGTTTCTTTGCGCTTTCCCTTCACAGCCACCTTTACTTCCCTTATACCACAAGCCTTCGGGACACATCTAGATTAGCATGTCCCACCATTCATCAGTGGCGCTGTTTGGATAACTTTGGATCCTGGACTTAATAGTCTTGGGGGTGGGTCTGTTTAGACAGCCATGTGTACAGTATTACTTCACTTGCTTCCTCGTGTGGTGTGCCAGTCCTACAATGCTTGGGAGTTCTCCTGTCCATTCTACTGAGTAGGGTGCTCTGGATCTCTGCCCCATAGTCCTGCCTGGATGGCCCTGCTGTCAGTCTTTTACCCTGATTATGATGCTGCATTCACACACTCATTCTGTCATGAGTTGTTCTCCACTGATGTAAAAGGCAATGAGGCAATTTTCAGAATCACAGAATTGTAGAGTTGGAGGGGATCTCAAGAGTGGTCTAGTCCAGTCCCCTGCAATGCAGGAATCACAGCTAAAGACTCCCTAGCAGATAGCAATTCAGCCTCTGTTTAAATACTTCCAACAAAGGGGAGTCCACCATCTTCTGAGGTAGTCCGTTCCACTTTTGAACTGATCTTACAGCCAGAAAGGTCTTCCTAATGTTGACTCAGAATCTCCTTCCTTGTAATTTGAATGCATTGGTTTGGGTCCTACCCTCTGGAGCAGCAGAAAACAAGCTTGCTCCTTCTTCCATGTAACAATCCTTCGTATTTGAAGATGGTTAGCATATCACCTTCAAGTCTTCTCTTCTCCATGCTAAACATATGGTATGGTGGGAAAATATAATTGCCCTATGCTATGTTGTCAATTGGGATGTCAGAGAATTCCGAAATAAAATAAACCAGGAACAGGAATTGATAGTGCTCACTTATTAGTCCTTTTTCAGAATCGAAATCAACTGAGTGAATACATTTTTTCCTAATATACACATTTTGACAAAGCTATGGGAGAAGCTAGGGGGCTTAGGGGTTTTGTTAATTGGGCAGCATCTTCAGCTTGCTAGCTCAGCCTTGAAACGTAGAGAAGAGAAACTCCCCCCCCCCTCTAAAGTGGCTAGAGAAAAGTTTTTCTCCCTCTCTTGTAACACCAGAACTCATGGGCATCCAATGAAGATGAATGTTGGAAAACTCAGGAGGGGGAAAAAGAAGGATTTCTTCACTCAGTGCATAGCTAAACCTATGGATCTCCCTTCCTGAGGAGGCAGTGGTGGCCACCAACTTGGATGACTTTTAAAGAGGATTGGACACATTAATGAAAGAGGAAGCTTCCAGCGGCATCTAGCCACAATGGCTATGTTCTACCTCCACTGTCAGAGGCAGCAATGCTTCTCAACACAAGTTGCTGGAAGCCATGGGGGGGGGGGGACACGGAGTACTGTTGTGTTTGTGTCCTGCTTGCCATTTTCCCACAGGCATCTGTTTAGCCACTGTGAGAACAGGATGCTGGACTAGATGGGTCATTGGACTGATGCAACTGTGTTATTTTTCTTTTTCTTATTTATTTGCATTAATATCCCACTTAAGGTGGTATACACAGTGCTCCCTATCCTCATCTGATCCCCACAACAAACATGTGAGGTAAGTTAGGCCCAGAGGTGGTGACTGGCGCTAGGTCACCCAAGTGAGTTTCATGCCCAAGTACAGATTTGCATTCTGGTCTACTCTGACTGCTACACCACACTGGCTCTTAAAGGAGAGGCAGACATTTCTCTCCTGCAAAGCCCTAATCAAAGGGTAACACGCTGCAATCTTCATTTATTTCCCCCTTCCCCTTCAAGACACAAAACATGCTCCTCACCCAAGGAGTGGGTGACATCAGAGTATATTTTAAGAAAGACGGAGGGGGGCAATCTCCATTTTCCTTTGCATGCAGCTTCGTTCCTCTTCCCTCATACAACACCCGTCCAACCTCATAGCGCTCTGCCAAGTCAGGGCCGAGGTTGGCTACTGGGTGCCAGTGCGGGAGGTGAGGCTAGATTTTAAGAAGGGATTGTCTTTTCCAGTAATTTCCCCTTGAAAAAATGATATCTTTGGCTGGCCTCTCTGTTGATACAAGGGTGACTCATTAAGCCAACAATATGGGACTGTTTTAAGGTTAATGGCAGCCATTGGGAACTGGCCTCAGATCAGCTGGCAGCTCTTGAGCCCAGCAAAAGAAAATTGGGGAAGGGGGGAGGGAGGGGGAGCACTTTGATCCCACCTACATAGCCTAGCAGGGATGCAATCAGACTTAACAATTACAAGCTCAGCCCCATTATTTTGAAGGAGATCAGCAGGGAAACAACAGCAACCCCTATTATCTCTTCTCAGCTTTACAAAGCAAATCACAATTAAAATTGGATCATTTCACAGTTTTCCTTCCTCTTTCTGTACTGCTGATGTCACACAGGAGAGTTGTGCTTTCACATGGTTCCGTCAATTCCAGCTAATTATTATAAGGGTTATGTAACTAAGAACCAGTGTCTGGGTTTGTTTTCCTCATCTCCTCCTGCCCCTTTTCTTTTTGTGCTATGTCTTTCAGATTGCTCTGGAATCCTCTTTTGGCTCAGCTCGTGGGCTGGGCAGACAGAGGTCCACAAGTCCCTACTCAAATTATGATTTAAGTAAAATCTAGTTTAGACAGACCACTGGTCTCACTTGATGTAAGGCAGATTTCTATGTTCCTAACAATGAGATACTCTTAAAAATCATTTTAAAAACATGGACCAACAAACAAACCATCCAAGCATTTTTTTATTTTTTTAAGCAGCCTTATTTCTGAAGCAACTACAAAGATTTTCCCCTGCTAGCGTAATCAGCCTCCTGGCTAGAAATGGTGGAAATATGCCTTTCAATTGTTTGCCCTCCATAAATCTTCAACCAGAGCACCCGGAGTCCTAGAAGCTTCCAGATGCTCCTCACATCTTTCATCTCCAAGGGAGGCATCCAAAGTTGCAGCCGCTCCTGGAGAAAATGAGGTTTTGTACAAAATGGGTTAGGCTTACTCCTGTTTCACTGTTGCGGCTTCACCCAAAAGAAGGGCGTGAAGGGTTCTCTGTCCAAGATCCACAGCCACTTCCTTCATAGCTCTGAGGGTTCCCTGGCGCAAGGAGGGAATGGGTTCTGTTGAGTAGTTATGCCCTAACTGAGGCAACCCCACACACCTTTCTTTGATGGTGTAAGTTGCAGAGGAAAGCATGAGTTCATCTTCAGCCTCGGCCATTGCTCAGCTATGGATGAGCAAGTCTGTCAATTTCAGTATCTCACAATTTCTCATTTTTCAATGTTAAGCTCAGTGTTCCACATTTCCACGTCACTGCAGATAGATTATAGACAGACAGTCAGACAGAGGTGTGGCTCAGTGGTCAGGGGGATGTGCTGCCGCTGTGTTCACCTCCGTTCCATGACTCCTCACAACTTCACACATATAAAGTAAGGACATCGCATTGGGCTCCCACAAATCTTTTTCAGAAGCTGGCACTCTGGGTCCAGCACACAGCAAGATGTGTCTCCAGCTTCCAGCATCAGCCAATACACAGTGCCTCCTTAGTCTTTTGCTCTGCAGCCTAGGATGACGTGGCCTCCAGTCAAATCAGGTAGGGAAAGATCCACCCATTTATCTCTATGACAACATGCCTTGTGGACACGTAAATGGCAGTACTTAACCAACCAGTTAAGGCCATTATTTTACAAAGAAACTTGACTGCCTAGTTCAGCGGCCTCTTCTAATAGATTCTAAACCTCACTGGATATAAGACTACAGGCCTGGAAGGTACACAAAGCTTTCATCCAGACTGACCCGCCACACTTTTAACAATATGTATTTATGCACACTTTCCTCTAGTACATGCATTTTTGTAAATGTCACTTGGCTGGAGAACTGCATTGCAAAATTCAAAGAACTGCAAAATTCAGATGGCTGAGTTTTGTGTCACTTTTGTTTTCAAAAGTGCAAATGAAGTAAATGCAAACAATCAAATTTCTCTCACACTTTGTACCCAGGTCCATCCTTCTGGAGCCTCCCTTTCCCTCCCTACCATTTGGCTTTGAAGATACTAAATTCTAGTAGTGACCTATCTTTGCTGCTAGGAAGAAGGCATGACTTTCACTGCTTTCCCAAAGCAGTCATTACTTCAATGGGTTTTAACAGCTCAGCAAAAGCCTGCCCACTGATGCTGTTAATCACTCACAGCTTCTTTGTGGCAAATCTCATTTTCTCAATTTAATTGCATGGCAACTGACTGCACAGGAAGTGGAACAAAAGTGGGGAAGAAGGGCAATTGCTCGAGGAACCCTAAGTCATCCCTCATAGGGCAGCAAGGTTTTTAGAGGCACAGATAAAGGCAGGTTGGTTTCTAAGCAGGGAACACTGACATCCTCAGCAAAATCTGCTGCCTGGTTCAGTAGGGATGTCCTTTTTGTTGAACCTTAGTTGAATTTGTAACTGGTGACTCTAACCAATTACTTATTGATTAAACACTGCAAAGCTGCTAATATCCAGAAACAAAATTGTATAGAATTTTGTCAAATAACATTCATATCCTTTCTTTATGTGAAGACAACTTTTATTCTCTTCTTTTTCTCTTTTATGACCTGGACTTTATTACTTAACCCATATGTAACTTTGCTTGTCTTATAGTTATGTTTTTTTCTGTTTTAATCTTTATCTGCTGTTTTAATTGTTTTCTCTGTTAATATATGTTATAAAATGAAAGGAAGGAAAATATTTATAATAAAAAACAATGTTGTCACCTTGATTTATTTAATTACTGAGACATTCTGTATCATCCCAGCCCTCGAAAACAAAGTGGCAGCCCTGCTCCCTCATTCCATTTCTCTTCCTCCTTTCCGGAGGGGCCTCTGTTAATTCACCGAAGTGGGAGAGAGAAGGTGAAGTAGGACCTCCCATTTAGCATTTGTCTTCCTCTCTTTACCAGCTTTCCTATCACTTTTCTGCATGCCACAGCTGCAGTATAGTTTTCTTGCAGCTCTCCCAGGAAGGAAGCACCTTCCCAGTCCCACCCCAGAATAAACATTATGTGGACAGCAGAATGCCGTGTCAACGTTCAACATGGACTCATCCCCACCAGTTGGAGAAGCTGCGCCACATAGAGAAATGGGCCACATGATCCCGGCTTGACGGTACTTTACTCCCCAGGTAAACCACATATGGAACCTAACCACATATGCAACCACGGCCAGCTCAGTCTTGCATGCGGCTTCGGAGCAATTGGGCGAGAGAGTTAATAGGGAGGTGAAGCCTTTTTTTGGTTCTCAGTCTGGAATGAATTTGCACAACACTAAAATAAGAACAAAAATAATCTCCTTAATATGCACACCCCACAGTCCAGGCATAAAAGCCTCCAAGCCGATACTGTTCAGAGATTCCCTGCGCGAAACACCCCTTTCGATTAAGTGCAAGATAAAAGCTCTTTGGGAGGTCACTGGCACTGCATCTCAACTCTGCTCCAAGCAGGTTCCAGGATGCGCTGAGGTTTTCCCTTTCAACCCTTGGCCCCCTTGCTCCCCTGGCCAAGCACGCCTGTTCGTTGGCAGCCCTGAGGTCCCAGCAGATCTGTAAATAATTCAGCAGGTCACAGAGAATGGCGATCAATCATGTTTATGGTCCTGAAACACTCAGCAAGGATAGGGCAAAGGAGAAAAGGAAAGTCAGGAACCTTCTGAGTGTCGGGAATGAGTCCGGAGAAATCAAAGTGGATGTAGTAAAAGAAGTACAGAAAGCCCTATCAGGGCCAGCTGTAACAAGGTTGAGTTGGAAGAAAGCATTTCCAGTCCATGTGCAAGTTTGCCATTTCCAGACAAGGATCTTTCCAAAGCCCCAACCGGCCAGGAGTTCCAGCTTAGAATAACTTGATTGTACAACATCCAGTAGTACACATAAAAACAAAACAATGTACTCAGTCAGATAAAAGTTTTGATTCACTGGAAAATTTGGGCTGGTGCTATTTTAAAGGCCCTCCAGAGTCACAATATGCTAGAGACAGAATCCATCTACCCTGCTCTGGCTGCTACCTCTTGAATCTGCAGGACCCCCAGAAGAGTTGGTGGAAGAAGATTGGAAGAAATTTAAAGACTATCTACAGAAATATTGCAAAATTAATGAATGTTAGAATGATGTTAGAATGAAGTTAGGTGGTTTAAGCAGTAATGCTATCAAGGTGTATGTAAAAATGGATTGATAACAGGTGAAAATTTAAAGTTATAGTATATTAAGTTAAAGGATTAAGAGAAAATAAAGAGGGAAAGAAATTGCTGAATTAACTAATTGAATTGGAATACAAAAAAGGGAGGTATGAGGAGGTCAGGGAAACAAGGATATGAATGTAAGGCATGGAAAGACTGATCTATTTTTTTAAGTGTTTTTTATTCTTTTATTCTGTATTTTGTATTTTTCTTGTATTTTTACTTCTGTCTTTTGTTTTTGCTTTTCTTGTTTTTATGTAATTCTTTTTTCTGAAATTTTAATAAATATCATTTAAAAAAAAAAAAGAATCTGCAGGACCCCCAGGTTCTGGCTAACTATCATGAAGAACAGGCATTGTCTTTTTTTTTTATAAGATATTTATTAAGGTTTTTTGAGATATTACAGTGAAAATGAAAAAGAAAAAGAAAAATACAAAATAAAAACAGTTAAAAACACACATATTTTCTATTACTTATTTTCCTTTAGCTTGTTTCCCGGACCTCCTCGTACCTCCCTTTTTTGTATTCCACTTCAATTTATTGGTTCAGCAAATCCTTACCATTAGATTTTAACCCATTTATAACCTTTTTTTTCATATTCTCTTAGAACATTACAGCTGGAAACCGCTTAATTACTATCCAACATCATTCTATCATTCATTAATTTTACAATATTTCTGTAAATAGTCTTTAAATTTCTTCCAATCTTCTTCCACCGACTCTTCTCCCTGGTCTCGGATTCTGCCAGTCATTTCTGCCAATTCCATATAGTCCATCATCTTCATCTGCCATTCTTCCGAAGTGGGTAGATCTTGTGTCTTCCAGTACTTTGCAATGAGTATTCTTGCTGCTGTTGTAGCATACATAAAAAAAGTTCTGTCCTTCTTTGGCACCAATTGGCCGACAATGCCCAGAAGAAAGGCCTCTGGTTTCTTCAAGAAGGTATATTTAAATACCTTTTTCAGTTCATTATATATCATTTCCCAGAAAGCCTTAATCCTTGGGCACGTCCACCAAAGGTGAAAGAATGTACCTTCAGTTTCTTTACATTTCCAACATTTATTGTCGGGCAAATGATAGATTTTTGCAAGCTTGACTGGGGTCATGTACCACCTGTATATCATTTTCATAATATTCTCTCTTAGGGCATTACATGCCGTAAACTTCATACCTGTGGTCCATAACTGTTCCCAGTCAGCAAACATAATATTATGTCCAACATCTTGTGCCCATTTAATCATAGCAGATTTCACCGTTTCATCCTGAGCATTCCATTTCAACAGCAAGTTATACATTCTTGACAAATTCTTAGTTTTGGGTTCTAACAGTTCTGTTTCTAGTTTTGATTTTTCCACCTGGAAGCCAATTTTCTTATCCAAATTATATGCCTCCATTATCTGATAATAATGAAGCCAATCTCTCACTTTGTTTTTTAGTTTCTCGAAACTCTGCAATTTCAATTTGTCTCCTTCTTGTTCCAAAATTTCCCAATATTTCGGCCATTTGGCCTCCATATTGAGCCTTTTCAGAGCTTTCGCTTCCATCGGTGACAACCACCTTGGGGTTTTATTTTCCAATAAATCCTTGTATCTTATCCAAACATTAAACAGCGCTTTCCTGACAATATGATTTTTAAATGCTTTATGTGCTTTGACCTTATCATACCATAAATATGCATGCCATCCAAATACGTTGTTAAAACCTTCTAAATCCAAAATGTCTGTATTTTCAAGAAGTAGCCATTCTTTCAACCAGCAAAAAGCTGCTGATTCATAATAAAGTTTAAAGTCTGGCAGGGCAAATCCACCTCTTTCCTTTGCATCAGTTAATATCTTAAATTTTATTCTGGGCTTCTTGCCCTGCCAGACAAATCTAGAAATATCTCTCTGCCACTTCTTGAAACAGTCCATCTTGTCCACAATTTGCAATGTCTGAAACAAAAACAACATTCTAGGCAATACATTCATTTTTATCACAGCAATACGACCCAACAGTGAAAGCTTCAAATTTGACCAGATTTCTAAATCTTTTTTCACTTCCGTCCAACATTTTTCATAATTATCTTTAAATAAGTTCCCATTTTTGGCTGTCATATTAATCCCCAGGTATTTCACTTTCTTGACCACAGTCAGGCCTGTCTCATTCTGAAACCTCTCTCTTTCAATCGGTGTTAAATTTTTCTCTAAAACCTTAGTTTTTAGCTTGTTCAATTTAAATCCTGCCACTTGACCAAATTCTTGAATTAATTCTAGAACCCTTTTAGTACTAGATTCTGGCTCCTGTAACGTCAGTACTAAATCATCTGCAAATGCTCTCAGTTTGTACTGTTTGGCTCCGACCTGTATACCTTTAACCAACCGGTCCCTTCTAATCATATTCAGCAGAACCTCCAGGACCGATATAAAAAGCAGTGGGGAGATTGGGCACCCCTGTCGTGTCCCTTTTTCTATCTTAAATTCTTCTGTCACCACATTATTTACAATTAATTTAGCCTTTTGTTCAGAGTATATTGCACCTATACCATTTTCAAAACCTTGGCCTACCCCCATCCCCTGTAGATTCTTCTTCATGAAGCTCCAAGAGATATTGTCAAAAGCTTTCTCCGCATCCACAAATATCAGAACTGCTTTAGTGTTTATATTCACTTCTAGTTTTTCCAAAATATCAATTATATTCCTCAAATTATCAGACAAGTGTCTTCCCGGGAGAAAGCCCGCTTGGTCTTTATGAATCTCTTCCATCAATACTTTTTTCAATCTCTTGGCCAAAATGTCTGCAAAAATTTTGTAATCCACATTAAGTAACGATATAGGGCGGTAGTTCTTAAGCTGAGTCTTTTCAGTCTCTGTTTTAGGTATAAGTGTAATGTACGCCTCTTTCCACGACTCTGGTGCCCTTTTCCCTTCCAAAATTTCATTGCAGACTTCCTTCAAAGGTTGCAATAGCCACTCTTTCAAGGATCTATAATATCTAGAAGTCAGCCCATCCGGTCCTGGAGATTTGCCCAATTGAACAGGCATTGTCTTGTGAGTTAGGGGGAACCCAGCAGGAATAACACCCAAACAGTGGTGGCTGGTGACCATTTAGACTGACAACCTGGAAGGCAGGGAGCCCAACAGCAAGCAGAGCACCATTTTTCATTCTGCCTTCTATTTGTGGCATGCTCCATTGTTTCCATTCTGCTGCAGTTTATCTTCCACAAAAAATAACATAACGTGTGTCACTGTGGTTTGTGGTGAAATTATGTAACTTGTGAAATGAGTGTAGCTAATTATGTAACTTGCATAAGTTACATAAATTACATTGTTGATTCATTACCCTACCCCATTCATTTCAATGGTCCTAGTAAGTGGGAAAGGATTCTTGCCCACATTAAGAAATGCGAAGGGTGTTTTTCACTCTTGATTCCTACAAATAGTCAGGCTGAGTTAAAAGGGAGCTGGATGGAACTAAGAGTAAGGTTAGCAGATGTCCCCGGATTTACAAATCAGTCCCCATACAAAATCCATTGAAGTTGAAAAGTGTCCCCAGATTCATTGAAAAAAATCTGGTAACCTTAATTAAGAGAGACCCGGTTGCCCTTCCTTTAACAGCAACATTCCAACAGTGGCGGACCTGGGTGGTCTCAAATTTCTGTCGCACCCTGTGCAACACCAAAATTCAGGGGGTCCTGCTCTCTCCCCTTCCATTCGACATCATAGTTGCAGTGCCCCCGAGGCTCTGCACCCAGCCCAGTACGACCAAATCAGTTGTGCTCCCTTAAATCCACCTCTGATTCCAAACTGCAGCAAAATGGGTGGGGGGTGGATCCTACTATTCAAAGATTGTGTGACAAGTTATGGGAAATATTAACTATTGATATTCTCACGCATCAATTAAAGGGTCCAGCTTGTGCTAGTCCCAAATTCAATGACAGCTTTATTGGGAAATGCTGCCTGGCTCAAAACGTCTTTGGAGTGGCTCACTGGAAATCCAAAAGGCCAGTCGGATATTTTTCGACACTACATTAGCAGTCCAATGAGATGTTATGCATTTTGCTGAATTATTTTCTACAAACATCAAGGTAAAACTTTGCTGTACCTTTTACTATTCCTAATTATTCTGATTTATTGCCTGGATGCTAATTTGTTCATTTAGATGCTCTGTTATTCTAAACTGCATGTCATATCATGTCACTGTAGTACTTTTATCTTTAAGAAAGGATGTAATTTATTTATTTTTTATAAATCACCCTGGTTAAATTGGAATTCAGGATGAATGGGAAAAACAATTCAACAAAGGGGCAAAATGAGAGCAACCCCTGATTTAGAGCAAGTAGGGGGTAACCTTTTTTGGCCTGAGGGCCGCATTCACTTTTGGCCAGCACCTTTGTAATCAGAAGATCTATCCAAGGTGGCCTCTTGTTTTGAGGTCCAGAGAAAGTTTGAGAGGAGGAGCAGGAAGCTGTGAACTGGATGCAACCTAAGACTTATCAGTTTAAACATCAAACAGATAGAAATCAGCATAAAGATTCTGGGAATCTGGAAGTCCCTTACTCTACCTGTCTTAACCCATGCAAACTTCTCTTGGCAAGCTGAGATGCACCCAAACTTCTAATAGTTTTCAGCTATTTCAGGGGTGGGGGTGCTGTGAATGTCCAGTGATTCTCTGAGAATGGCAGAAGAGACTCCCAAGAATGCAAGGTCTATGAATAAATTCCCTCATGTTCTACCCATGTGGGGACACTGTTCAACCCTTCTTCTTCTACTTCTCACACATCTCTCAAGCAGCAGGAACCTCACACATGCTTGGGACATTGCCCTGGTTGCTAATGTGCTGTTTTGTTTTCACTTTCCCCTACTTCCCCTGGCTGTCTTGCTGGAGGAATAGTGAAAAGGAACTCCAAATGGGGGTCTAGCATTACAAGAAAGGGGATGCCAAGCATTCCTAACACCATTAGTCACTGATGTTATAGAAAGGTCTGCTTCATAAACACGGCAGGTTGTGTGATTGTGCTGTGCATACACACACACCCCTCTAAACACAGTTCGGGGAGTTTGCTGGAATGACATCCAATCTCATAGACTGGTGAAAAAAGAAAAACCAGCCATTGGATTTCCCCCACTTACAGGAAAGCCCAGCAAAGGATACCAAGAAATTTCCAGGAAGAGCAGACACCCAGCAAGATTGCAGAACAGAGCCTGCTGCAGTGATTTTTTGAAGAATGAAAGAAAAGGCAGTCACAAAACCCTATGAAAATAAAAGAAACACAACAAAAGCCCATCACTGACCCCACCCATGAGGATTTCACTATAATCTTCTCTTCCCTTTGAAAATTATGGGGTGTCATTTCTTTCCTCAATAATTGATGTTGGATGCTCGAACACAGGAGGGAATTTTCTGTCCAGCACTAATAAACACACTCCAAATCATGTATTCTCCCTTCTACAACAACCCTTCCCTTGTTCTCCCTCAACAAAAACTCTGGTTGGCACCTGGTCATTTCTTGCCTAGACGATGCAATCTTCTCCTCTCAGGTCTTCTGTTGTCTTAAATCATCTCACCTCTACTGAACACTAGGTGGCCTAGTTCATGTCTTTCTTTCATAGTTTTGACCACATGGTGATGACCCTCCTATTCTTGTGCTGGTTGCCAGCTTGCTTTCAGAACCAGCACACACTGCTTATAGGAACATAGGATGCTGCCTTACAATGCGTCAGACCATTGGGCAATCAGGCTCAGTAGACCGACTGGCAGTGGCTGTCTAGGGTTTCAGACAGAGGTCTCTCCCAGCCCTGTCTGGAGATACCAGGGACTGAACCCTCCTCCTCCAAATGCCACCTGAAAAAGATGTGTCTTAGCTAAGCACCTGTATATAGGGAGAGATGGGGCCAGGTGCACCTCAGGAGGGAGGAAATTCCACATGAAGGATCCACCATGGAAAAAGCACTTCCAAACCTGAGACACTATGGTTATGGAAATGATCTTTGGAGCTGGAGAGGAGAGGAGGCCCTTCTCTCCATCATAAGCCCAGCAGTGACACCCCTCCCCCAAATGCCAGAACCTGCCAGTTTGCGGTGGGTGAAATCCAGTCCATTCCATAACTGAAATCCTCTCTCAGACCTTGAAAAACCACCGCCTTTCATTGTTTCCCCTCCCCAGCTCATCAACCCAAGTTTCCCTCCTGGCTGCTCCCATGTGTTTTTATTAGCGATGTGACAAAACTAATAACGAGCTGTAATGTCTGTCTGAGTTATTAATGGGATGGTAGAATCTGAAGCATTTTTAAAGACTCGTTTTCAAAAGTAAAGCTTGTAATGTCAATGGCAACAGCCCAATGAGGGCAGGCATGTAATAAAAAATAAAATAGTTTCACCCATCAACTGGACACATTCACCACTTAGCTTCATGACTGCATACACACCATGCATTTAAATCACACAACAATCCTGAGAATCCAAGGAACTATAGTTCACCACTTACAGGGCTACAATTCCCTGCATCCTTAACAAACTACAGTTCCCAGGATGCTTTGAGGGAAGCCATGGCTACATACACATCATATATTTAAAGCACCATAAAAACCCAAAGATCCTGGGAACTGTAGTTTGTTAAGGTTGCTGGGAATTGTAGCTCTGTAAGGTGTAAACTACAGTTCCCAGAATTATCTGGGGGGAGTCATGTGCTTTAAATGTATGGTGTGTGCAGGCTTTTTTTCTTTTTCCTTTTTAGAAGGGGACATTTCATCCAAAGTGGGTGAGAGTTCTAAAAGAGAAATGCATGCTGGGAACAAGGAAAGGAGCTACTCCCTGCCCTGCAGCCTCTGATGACATCACTCCTCTCCTTTCTAACCTCCAGGCAGAGTAAAACAGGAGCCAGCAACTAAGCTCAAGAGGAAGGCAGCCTTTGTCTTCCTTGCTCAATCTCAAAGCTTTCAAACAGCTGCCAAATTCTATGGAAAACCTGCACAGAGAAGCAATCTAAGAGGCTCTGAGGCTTGGCTTGGAGCTTACGTTGCATTCCTAAGCTGTGTGTGACCTCCACATCACCAGATAAAATCCCCAATCAGACGTTTCTTTGGACAATGCCACATAGGGAATGCTACACAGGTGGTTTTTGTTTTTTTCTTCCAATGTGAAAACCAACTATCTGCTCTTCTGGATACATTTCCTGAACAACCAACAGGGTTTGAGAATCCTGGTTGTCAGATTTGCAAAATGAAAGGCAGCAACTGGATCTACAAGCTGTTGGGCAATGAAGTCACTTGCATGCAACAGTGACTCAGACCTTCAGATATTCTGCAAGAAAGGGCTAAGGAGTAAATGCTACACAAATCCAGAGTGGAATCCCTAAGACAGTTGGGTGGTGCCTTGTACACCTCCTTCCAGCAACTCCTGCAACCAAGCTGGTGCCAATGTATTGCTCTGCTTTCCTTTGGACCATATCAATGAGGCCAAGTGTGGGGTCTTGTCGTTTGGGCAGTTCAGAACCTCCATACACACTGCCCAGGCTTGCATCCTAGGGAGGTCACTTCGGTGCTGCTAACACAGCTGCTTGACTTCACCCCTGTTGGTGGACTCCATTGTCTCTAAAGGCAGAAGGATGCCAACTAGAATATTTGTTGGCTCTGCTTATCATTGGCTCTGGCTCCACCTCCCTGCCTCCACCCCACTAGTCTCAATGGGCACCAGCAACCACTGGCTATCAGAAAGAGAGAGAGAGAGAGAGAGAGAGAGAGAGAGAGAGAGAGAGAGAGATTGCACCAGCCTCTATGCTGTCAGAAGCATATTGCAAATGCCACACTGTCTCATACAGAGGCTTATGCAGCTAGAAAATGGGGGTGTTATCTGGCCTCCTAAGGTCACTAGATGCCTCTTCCCCTCCTCGGTCATTGCTTAGTGTTGACCTATGGGAAGCCTGTTTGCTTCTTTCCTCTACTTTCTACTATCTAGTACCTAGTACAGTGGTACCTCAGGTTAAGAACTTAATTCGTTCTGGAGGTCCGTTCTTAACCTGAAACTGTTCTTAACCTGAAGCACCACTTTAGCTAATGGGACCTCCTGCTGCAGCTGCTGCGTGATTTCTGTTCTCATCCTGAAGCAAAGTTCTTAACCCAAGGTACTATTTCTGGGTTAGCGGAGTCTGTAACCTGAAGCAGCTGTAACCTGAAGCGTCTGTAACCCGAGGTACCACTGTTCTTGACTTCTTGTAAGCTGGCACCTTGCACTTCAAACTCAGGCCCCGGCAGCTGTCCCTTCAGCTCAATTCAGCCTTAGCCACAGATCCCACTGCCGACACCACACAGTCATTCCCTGTTCAATGAATTGGCTCTTGCCTTTGTGCCATTTACTTGCTTGGTTCTTTACCTACTCTACTGCAATATTCAAAGTCATGAGACAAACGAGGGATTCAATAGGCTGAAAACAGGCTTCTCTCTCAGTTACAAAACCCCCCAGGACCTGCACTCACATGCTTGCCTCCCACATTCATGTACCTCGGGAGGCAAATTAATAAGGCAGATTGAACAGGGCCAAAAGGAAGGGGGAGGGTTGGTGTGGTTCCCCCCACCAGCTCCTGGCTCTGAGATGCTCTTTCAGAGAAATTAATGTAAGATCTTATTATGATGCACACACAGCAAAAGTCCGCAAGGCTAATCCTTTTGGCTGCCAAGAGTTGGCGTCATGCTGTCATCATCCCTTAATCACAGGCCACCTCAGAGCTGCAGAGCGCTGAGACTTCATGTCAATCTACCACAATGCATCCGAAAGACAGCTGCATCGGGAAGTTTGCACATCTTGCATGGGAATGGGCCAGCAGAGGAGCTTCATGTACCTTCTCACTTGCCAAAACCCTGCAGGTCTTTAGTGTGCACAGCACTGCCTTCTTTACAAGGTTGGGATAATCCGGTCCGCCTCTGACTTCCTTAACTGTAGCACTTCCCTGGGCCAAGGAAAACCAGCTGGATCCCAGGCAGAGGGCTGGGACAGAAAAGGTGGTGGAAGAAAGACTTATCCAGCTGCTGACTGGCATTTACAAGTTTACAAGACAGCAGAGAAAAGAAGATACGTATTAGAAAAGGGCAGCAGCATGCAGTATAAAAGCTACACCAGTTAGTTAAAGGGAGTAGGCCTGGCCCTCTCCAGGTGACAAGTGAAGAGCTTAAATCTCCAGCTGGATGAGTGTGCTTTTAATTTTTTTAAAAATTAAGAAGACTATGCATTCACCTTGCAAGCTTCAGCCCGGCAGGAGCTGGCAGTGAATTATAGCATAAACACTCTAAGGCAACCTTTCTCAACCTGTGGGTCCCCAGATGTTGTTGAACTACAACTCCCATCACCCCTAGCTAGCAAGGCCAGAGCTCAGGGATGATGGGAGTTGTAGTCCAACAACATCTGGGGACCCACAGGTTCAGAACCGCTGCAAGGGATCTGCCCTCCTCAGCTCCCTCTCCTGGGACATCTCCAGGGGCTGCCCTTACGTCTCAGGTGTGGGCCTTGGAATATCAGGGTCTGAGGTGCTCTTGATCTGACAAGCCTACTTCAGCATGCAGGCAGGTGAGAGACGGGCAGCCAAAAGAGCCTGATTGAAGAAGCGGAAAAATACATTCAAACCTGCATAAATTTCTGGTTGTTCATTTTCAGCCACTGACTTTGTAGACAATCAAAGACGCAATTATTAGTTGAGGGTCTTGTTAATCTGAGTGTATCTTTGTAGTTTTTTAAGGGTTTTATGTTTCTTTTGAATCTGTGCTACTGCTTGTTTGTCACCTTGGTCTCTTTAGAAAGAGAGATGGGGTAGGGGAAAGAAAGAAAAAGAAAGAAAGAAAGAAAGAAAGAAAGAAAGAAAGAAAGAAAGAAAGAAAGCCCACTGGAAGGAGGGACAAACAGTGGTCAGCTTGAAAAGCAGAATCACGGGGAAGAGTCTCAGGTCGCAGAGGGGCTCTGCCAGACCCTGGACAGCTCCAAGAGCCAAGAAGGATGGCTCTGATGAGGACCAAGATGAGTTATGTGTGAGGTCTGGTTTGTTTTTGCTAAAGTGCAGCCATAGGGGAATGATGCCAATCTGGAGCAGCAAGAGGAGGGGGGAGAGAGAGATTCCCTTTTACCAGACCAGAACTGCCCTCCTCCCTCCACCCGCCAAAGGCAAGCAGCAGGCAGGCAAGGGTAATTTTGTTTAGGGAAATGGTGATGGGGTGGGAGGGGAGGTAAAAACCACTCTTCCCTTCCCTACCTGGCACCAGTTGTAAGGAATCAAACTTTTAGCGTGGCAGCCCCCACACTTCGAAACTCCCTGCCTATTGACACCAGACAAAGTGCCTTTGCTGTATTCTTTTTGGTGCCTGCTAAATAAGTTTTTGTTTAACACGAGTCTACCCAGATAACTAGAATGTTGACATGTTTGTCAATCTTACTGTGGATTTTAAATAGTTTTGAAGGTTTTAAATGGCTGCTTTTAATTTTTTAATATTATTTTATTTTTTCTTGTAAATTGCATTCTGCCCTCAGTAGGTTTAAAGTAGGTCCTGCTGGTGTCTTTACTTATTTATTATATCTATATCCTGCCTCTCTTCAAGGAACTCCAAGTAGCACCTGTGGCCCTTCACTTCTCATTTTATCCCCACAACAACCCTGTGAGGTCGGTTAGACTGAGAGATACTGACTGAACCAAATCAACCTGTGATCTTCATAGCTGACTCAGGATCTGAGCTTGGCTATCCTAAATCCTAGCACAACACTCTAGCCGCTGCCTCAGGCTGGCTCTGATCCTGCTTCCATAGGTCTTTGTCTAAGTAAGTGCTCAGGGCTGGGCACACGACTGAAGTTTCTCTTAATTAGAAACCATACCCAAAGAGATCAAATGAACATACATACAGGAAAATATAGGTGCATTTATGTTCGCAAAAGACTAGCAGTGGTGGGGTGGTGGGACTTCTTCCTGGCAAAGCCCTTCTATAAGTTGATGAAGCCTCAAATTAATTACCATACAGGATGAATGTGCCTCCTCTGTTGAGTATAACAAGTTTGGTATCTGCACGAATGTTTCATGTCACCAAGAAAAGGAGGAGGAAATTAATCAATTCCTCCCGAATAGGGGGAGGGATCGTAACACAAGCAAGTCCAGCCTTGCTTTCTCAAAGTAAGCAAGAAAATGTAATAAATATTACTATGATTTCATTAGATAGTCAAGTTGCAAAGCTGTGCCTTTGTTTGCTTTGTGGGGGGGAAATACATGACAGGTGGATGACTGATTTATAATATAGTTTGGTATCCAAAGTTTCTTAATATAGTTTGGTATCTCTCTGAGGTTTGTTTAAAGGGAGACAGATCAGGGTGGGGGGAGTTCTTTGCTTTAATCATTTGCTCAACTTTAGTGATATGATTCATCAGACTAACACGATAACTGAAACAAAGAATCTGAAGCTGAATTTTGACGTTTGTGATTGCAAGAGAATGTTTGGGTCACAAGCTGAGATTATGAGTTGAGATGTTGGACTCTGACAAATCAAGAACTACCAAATCCATGGTCAAGGAAAGAAACCCTGGTCTATGGCTATTCTAGTGACATCTGTGTGCTTTCCTTCAAGTGCAAGGAATGAACACAGATCAGAGCTTGGCTTGAACACTCAAAGTCCAGGGAGTGAGATGTTGGGAGAGAAGGTGCAGAATTACTCAGATACACACCTAGAAAGCAACCAGCTCTCCTCAAAAACCTCCTGTGCAAAAGAATCCAAGTCACAGACTCCGCCCTTGGCACCCCAAAGGTGTCAGCAGCCTCGTGTTGTTGCTTTTTGTATGGATCAGCCAAATGTTTTTAGATTTGCGTTGCAAAAATGACGACATTTCAAATATCCGTTTCTCCCTTGAGCTGGAAGTGCTGAAAGCTCTCGTGGAAAAAGACAAATGTCAGAAACTCAGACCAAAACAAAATGACTTGGCATGCCAAAACAAGAAGTTTATCCATCTAGATATCTTGAAACTCGTTTTAAAATGAAAAGAAAACAACGATTCTTCAGTTTGCAAGGGGCAGACAACAGTACGGCCATTTTCATCCCTAGTGCGATAATTTCACATCACACCTAAGCTCCATCAAACTGGCTAGTTAGTTGATTACTTATTTAGAAGATTTATAAACTGCTTGATTAAAAAAATAGCTCTCCAAGCAGGGCACAGATAAAGCTGTAGATGAAACACAGTTTTGTAGATAAAACAACTGTTTCATTTGCTGAGCAGCAAATGTACATAAAACCATAATCATTAATACATGCATAAAAATCAATACAATTTTCAAACCGAATATAAGAAACTAAATTGTTTGTCAAGGCAAGCTGGTCAAAACAAAACAAAGTTTGGGGCAGGCCTCTGAAACAATAAGGTGTATACTATTTAGACAGGGCTTTTATTTTTTAACCAATCAGTATTTATTTATGTTTTTAATTAAGCTTTTATGCTGATTTTATTCTCCTATGTTGCTATCTGTCATGAAAGATGCTTTAGAAAAGTGTGGATGATAAATACATATGTAAAAAAATTAAAAAATAAACAAGCTTAGGTCCACTAACTTCAACAGGTCCACTCTGGATAGAAATAACACTAGAAACAACCCTAAATTCTTAGAAAACCTTAATTTTGGAACTCAAATTACACATGCAAGATAAGCGTTTGTGCATTAATTTACTCCCAATGCATACATTTATTCTGGGGCACAAAATATGGTGTGTGTTTTTCTTTTCTTTTTGGAGCAGGGTCAATAAATCGCACTGCCCATGACCGAACCAGAAGAAGACTGGCACCCTTTCAATTTAACAAACCAAGCCGGCCCCATCTCTAGACAGTTCCCACACTTTTTGTGTGAGGCTGTGTGGCCTCCAGTTGTGGCAATGAACAAATGATATGACATCAAGACAGTTTGCTTTGGAAGCGCATCAAGCAAAGGGTCAGAGTTCATTGGGATTTGTGTTATTCCTAAGACCGTTCACTTCATACTTAGCTTTCAATCTTTTATGGGAAGAAAATGTATATATTGCTCCCCTGCCTCACCCTGCAGCAACTATCTTGCCCCTGAGCTGAGCCAAGAGCAAATTCGCACAGCCCCAGAAACATTCTCCCAGGCAGTCATGGCCATCCAAGGGATCCCTCCTGCATCCTTCCCTATTCTGTCCAGGTTGGTGCTGATTTCTGGAAAAGACCTGGCTACCCCACTGGAAATCAAACATTATCCATTTATTTGTGTGTATTTCTATACCACATTTCTCCCCAAGCATTTCACGCAGTTTACAGTTTACAATAATAATTTACAATCTAGAATGGCATGATGGGAAAAGAACCAAGGAGGGAAAAGAAAGAAGAGCTGATTCAGAAGCTGTCTGGACTTGAACCTGGAACCTTTGGGCCTGTGCATAGGTGCCCCCATATGCTAAGCCACTTAACTGCCTGCTGTAGCCCGGGGTGGAGAACCTTTGAACGTCCTGATGTCGCTGAAAAGCAACTCCCATCATCCATGGCTACTTATGAGGGCAGATGGGAGTTGTAGTTCAGCAAGATATGGGGGGGTCAAATGTTCCCCCACTTGTGCTGTAGCCTCTGCCTAGGCAGCCTTGTGACCTCAAGTCCTGGAGTGACCCCCAGGGCTTGAGCCACTTGGAGCAATTTATGAATTTGCCACTGCCAAAGTCAGGAAAGGGAAATTGCTTGAGAGAATGAGTATAGTGCATGATTTATGTCTGAAGATATTCTCTCTGATTAGAACATCGGCTAACATTAGATTGTTTAAGAACATAAGAGGAGCCTGCAGGATCAGGCTATTGGCCCACCTAGTCAAGCCAACCAGATGCCTATGAGAAGCACAAAACTGGGACCTGAGCCCAGCTGCACTTTCCTTTCCTCTCCTGCAGTTCCAAGCAACTGGTATTCTGAAGCATTACTGCCTCTGATGGGGAGGGGTAGAACCAGTGGTATAGCATAGGTTGCCCATGCCTGGGGCCGCAAGGAGGGAGGAAAAGGGACAGAGTACGTTTGCACATTCAACTGCCTAACAGCACCCAGAAGATCACAGCCACAGAGGTAAGAAAAGAAGAATTATTCTGTTGTCTGGAGAGATCATTTCCTTGTTTGCATGGAGAAGTCACTTTCAATGGTGCCCAGTGATGGAAGTGCATAGCTGTACTGAGGCAGCACTGGAAGTTGAAAGTTTGTGCCCCTAACAATTTTGCACCCAGGGGAACAGCCCCTGTGGCCCCCTCCCCATGCTACGCCACTGGGCAGAACATAGCCATTGTGGCTAGGAGCCACTGATAGCCTCCTCTTCTATGAATTTGTCTAATCCTCTTTTAGAATCACCACCACTGCCTCCTGGTGAGAGCGAATTTGATAGTTTAACTATAAGCTGCATGAAGTATTTCCTTTTGTCTGTCCCAAATGTCTCAACATTCAGCTTCATTGGATGTCCCTGACTTCTAGTGTTACGAGAGAGAGAAAACCTTTACTCTATCCACTTTCCACACCATGCATAATTTTATATGCCTCTTTCACGTCACCTCTTCCTCACCTTTACTAGAAATTGAAAAGGTTCAAATGCTGTAAACTTTCCTCATAGGGGAGTTGTTCCATCCCCCTTGATCATTCCCTTGCTTTGTTTGATGACTTGATGATTTAATATTATAAAATGTAGTTCGTATTATTAGACCCTTCTCCCTGTATTTCAGGCCTAATTGAAATATTCCTGGAGTGGGAATCTGTCCTCGGGTTGATGTTATTTCACAAAGTGCTCCTGGGTTCAGGGTGATGCTATGGATTTCTTAGAACTAATACAGATGAACAATTACTTCTGCTATACTGAAATTGAGAAATCCCCCTTTCTCTCTCCAAAGATTAATAGGGAGTAAGGAGAAAAGGAAATCAAAGAATTGCACTGTGGATTCTTGGACTTTGACCCTTGGATAGATTCACACAACCATTTCCCTCTTGCTGTAAGCTGATTCCCACCCACCCCGGCCCCGGTCACTTCACAGTGAGATACCACCAGGAACCAAGACAAGCTGCTGTGCAGGTAGACTATCCAACACAAACACAACTCAGTATCCCACAGAGGGTCGCCTGATTGTTCTCAGGGAATTTCAGGATGGAGTCAATTGACGCGCCAAGCTGGATGCTCCCTCCTGTAACCAGAGGCAGGTGGAATAACATGTTGTGTCTGGAGTTGCAGGCCTTTTTGGATGGTACACCACATGACCTCGCATGACGGATGGCAATTTAATGCAATATAACTTGGAGGCTGCATCATTAGAGGTCAGAGACTTGGCTCCTCTGTTTTCCACTGTCTTGCAAAGTGTTGGATGAGAGGATTGCTCAATTGTACAAAAAGTCTCCTAGCTTCCTAGGTCCCTCGCTCTGTAAATTTCCTGTGGGTTGATACAGATGTCTATTTTCCACTAGCCATTTTGAAACTTGCCCAAGCTAGATTGGATGTGTGAATCTGTATTTTGGGCTTCGGAGCCTCCAGTGACAATGTGGGATCCAGGAACGTCCCCATGCTATGCTCCTTCCAGGGGAGTGCAACCCCATCCAGAACATGCCATCTCGCCACCCACTCTCAAAAAATCAGGACACTTAACACCTCTGTCTTTCCAGGATTCAGCCTCAATTTATTAGTCCACACCAATTTATTGGAATTATCACCTCAAAGTACCAGTCTAGCATCTCAACCACCTCTCCTGGATACTATGGTGCTCTGCCTCTGAATCATTGCATGCGTCACTGGGATCAGAACTCTGCAAGCTTCTTTATAACTGCTGATCTGATTTGTGTTATTCCCAATCTACAAAAGGGAGACTTTTTCACACAGCGTACATTTGAGACCTCCAAGCTGATTTGGACCTGAAGACTTCCTACGAGAGGTTGGATGGCCATCTGTCATTGATGCTTTAGTTGAGATTCTGTCAGGGTGCTGTCAGTGGCTCCCGGCTGGTTGCCCAGGAAATTATAAAGACAAGGAAAAGTTTCTTACAGTCCTTTTTTATTTCAAACTTTACAGAGAGACACTATAGAAACCAGCCTATTGGATAATGGCATTTTCCCGAGTGAATCTCCAGCCCCTCTTCTCTCCCACTTCCTCATTCGTCGTCGTCGTCATCTCCTCTACGGGTGCCGCTAAGTGCCTTCTTTTAAGGCTTGAGGGGTTCTGGGAGATGGTGGGTCTGGAATGCTTTCTAGTGACAACGGGTTAGTCAGCTGCTGCTCCGGCTCTGCCTGCTCCTCCTCTCCCATTATTTCCCAACTTTTCCCTTCATCTGCCTCTGAGCTGTGACCTCCTGCAAACCACTGTTGTAAATCTATACTGTCTTCCTCTTCCTCCTCCCTGGAAGGATCAGGATAGGGAGGTGTTCTCCACCACTCTTCCTCCTCTGCCCAGCCCCTGACAGATTCCTGCATTGCAGGGGGTTGGACTAGATGACCCTCAAGGTCCCTTCCAACTCTACAGTTCTATGATTGCGGGTGGCTCACATGGAGCATTTTATTTGGCTTGGAGAGGCAGAGTGCAGCTGAGCTCTTGCTTCCATCTGGTGCTGGGCTTCTTGTAAGCTAAAGAGCAGTGATTTTGATTCTGTTCCACATCTAGAATTTTATAGACTCGTGATCAAAATCCTGCTCCTGGGATTAGGTGGATGTGTCGAGTCTCATCCTCAGTCCTGTCTGCAGGAATTGAAATCAGTGGAAATACAATTTTATGCTCCATCCAGAGCTGGGCTCCATGAAAGTCACGGTGAGTTATGGCAACAGAGCATTGCCAGAATCAGTGGACACAATAACATCGATGTGGGCCAAACCAAGGAAATATCTTAATGTGCTCCCCATCCTTTGCCTCTTCTTGCCAGCAGCATTTTTTGACTGCATTGCAAAGTAGTATTTTCCCCCCTTTTGGGATGAGATGCACAGTTGCTTTCCTTTCATATCCAAATGGCACTTCCTCCCAACCCTACTTGGCAGTCACTCGCCGTGCATCTGCACATTTTGCGTGAACGGAACAAGTGGTGTGTTTTTATAGCTGGAATGTGGGCAGCCCTCAGCCAGGTAACCCGCTGTGCATTGGCTGCTTCTGATTTGCAGCTCTTTCAAGGTTTGACCAAAATTGTCAGGACACAAGCAAGCTGGAAGACTTTTATCTTGCAGAGTGGGGTGGGGAAAACATTACACAAGCAGAAAAATGGGCTGCAGTCAACAACAACCATACAAACATATGCCACATTTATACACATATGATAATTCCTGCCTCCATCAGTGGTCACCTGGCAGCAGCCATTATATATATATATATTTTTTCATATATAAATTTTTATTGGTTTTACAAAAATTTTAAAACAATACAAACATATAAAAAGACATACAAACACGTATTGTTTCATGACCTTTTTTTCATAAACCTTCTTTCTCGGACTCCCCCATACCTCCCCTTTCTGCATCCCAATGTCCAAAATTTTCCAGCAACTTCTAAATAGTTCTGTCAAACATATGTCTTCTTAATCTTTCCTTCAGTCTAATCTTATATCGCTGTAACCCTTTCTTTCTCAAAACCTCGACATTCTAACATTCATCAAGTTTATAATAGTCCTTAAGATAGATTTTAAATTTCTTCCATTCTTCTTCCGCCGTCTCCTTCCCCTGGTCGCGGATTCTGCCAGTCATCTCAGCCAGTGTCATATAGTCCATCACTTTCATCTGCCATTCTTCCAGAGTGGGTAAGTCTTGTGTCTTCCAATACTTTGCGATGAGTATTCTTGCTGCTGTCGTAGCATACATAAAAAAGATTCTATCTTTCTTTGACACCAATTGGCCGACAATGCCCAAGAGAAAGGCTTCTGGTTTCTTCGGGAAAGTACATTTAAGTACCTTTTTCATTTCATTATATATCATTTCCCAGAAAGCCTTAATCTTCGGGCACGTCCACCAAAGGTGATAGAAAGTACCTTCAGTTTCTTTACACTTCCAACACTTATTATCAGGCAAATGATAAATTTTTGCTAGCTTGACTGGGGTCATGTACCACCTATAGATCATTTTCATAATATTTTCCTTTAAGGCATTACATGCCGTAAATTTTATACCGGTGTTCCACAACCATTCCCAGTCAGCAAACATAATGTTATGACCAATGTCCTGTGCCCACTTAATCATAGCCGATTTAACTGTTTCATCTTGTGTATTCCATTTCAGCAGCAAATTATACATTCTTGATAAATTCTTGGTATTGGGTTCTAACAATTCAGTTTCTAATTTTGATTTCTCCACCTGGAAGCCAATTTTCCTATCTTGTTTGTAGACCTCCATTATTTGATAATAATGGAGCCAGTCTCGTACTTTAAGTTTCAATTTCTCATGACTCTGTAATTTCAATTTGTCTCCATCTTGTTCCAAAATTTCCCAATACTTTGGCCATTCGGCCTCCATATTGAGTTTCTTCAATGCCTTAGCCTCCAAGGGTGACAACCATCTAGGGGTTTTGTTTTCCAACAAGTCTTTATATCTTATCCAAACATTAAATAACGCTTTTCTGACAATGTGATTTTTAAAGGCCCTATGCACTTTGATTTTATCATACCATAGATATGCATGCCAACCACATGTATTATTGAAACCTTCTAAATCCAAGATATCTGTGTTCTCGAGGAGCATCCACTCTTTCAGCCAGCAAAACGCTGCTGCTTCATAATACAGTTTTAAGTCCGGCAGGGCAAATCCCCCTCTTTCTTTTGCATCTGTAAGTACTTTAAATTTTATTCTGGGCTTTTTGCCCTGCCAGACAAATTTCGCAATGTCTTTCTGCCACCTCTTGAAACAGTCCATCTTGTCAAGAATCTGCAAGGTTTGAAACAAAAATAACATTCTAGGCAATACATTCATCTTAATAACTGCAATTCGGCCTAACATTGACAATTTCAAATTTGACCATATTTCTAGATCTTTTTTAATTTCTGACCAACACTTTTCATAATTATCTTTATACAAATTCAAATTTTTAGATGTCAAGTGAACCCCTAGGTATTTCACCTTCTTAACCACTGTCAAACCTGTCTCTTCTTGAAATTTCTCCTTCTCCATGACTGTTAGATTTTTTTCTAAGACTTTAGTCTTCTGTTTGTTCAGTTTAAATCCGGCTACCTGGCCAAATTGTTGAATTATCTCCAACACCCTTTTCGTACTAGTGTCTGGCTCTTGTAAGGTCAAGACTAAGTCATCTGCAAAGGCCCTTAACTTGTAATGTTTGGCTCCGACCTGTACACCTTTAACCTGCTGGTCATTTCTAATCATATTTAGCAACACCTCCAGAACAGAAATGAAAAGCAATGGGGAAATTGGGCACCCCTGTCGTGTTCCTTTTTCTATCTTAAGTTCCTCAGTTATCACATTATTTACAATCAGCTTAGCTTTTTGTTCAGAATATATCGCACCCATACCGTTCTCAAAACCTTGACCTACCCCCATCCCATGAAGATTCTTTTTCATAAAACTCCAATAAATATTGTCAAAGGCTTTCTCCGCGTCCACAAAGATCAACACTGCTTTGGTGTTTAAGTTCACCTCTAGTAGTTCCAAAATGTCTATTATATTCCTTACATTGTCTGATAAATGCCTTTTTGGGAGAAAGCCTGCTTGGTCCTTGTGAATCTTCTCCATCAACACTCTTTTAAATCTTTTTGCCAGAATGTCTGCAAAGATTTTATAATCCACATTAAGTAATGATATTGGGCGGTAGCTCTTAAGTTGAGTCTTTTCAGTCTCTGTCTTTGGTATGAGTGTAATATAAGCTTCTTTCCACGATTCTGGTGCCTTTTTCCCCTCTAAAATCTCGTTACAGACTTCCTTTAACGGTTGAACCAACCACTCCTTCAAGGCTTTGTAATATCTGGAAGTCAATCCATCTGGTCCTGGAGATTTGCCCAGTTGCATGTCCTGAATGGCACCCTCTATCTCTTGTTCTGTTATTCTCTGGTTTAAATCCACCTTACTTTGATGAGAGATTTTTTGTAATCCATATTTATTAAGGAATTCATCTATGTCCTTTTCATTTTGTGGCCCTTGAGAGTATAGTTTTTTAAAATAGCTCAAAAAACAGTTTCTAATCTCGTTAGGTTTAGATATATTCTTTCCATCCACTTCTAGGCTTGTAACTGTATTTAATTTCTGCCTTTTCTTCAATTGCCAAGCCAGAAGTTTGCCACATTTATCTGCCGATTCAAATGTCTTTTGTTTCATTTGCTTTATCTTCCATTCAATCTCTTGATTCATCAATTCCATATATTGTGTTTGATATAACTTGATCTCTCTCAAAATCTCCTGGGACTTTGGTTTTGATCTTAATTTTTTCTCTCCTTCTTTTATCTTTTCCAAAATCTTTTCCTTCTTCTCATTCTGCTTTCTCTTTTTTATTGAATTTTGTTGAATCAGAAATCCTCGCATCACAGCTTTGCTTGCGTCCCAGATCACTCTTTTTTCCACATCGGCCTTTAGATTTATTTCAAAGTAGTCCTTTAAAGTTTTTTGGGCCTTCATGTGGATCTCCTCATCTCGAAACAGGGTGTCATTCATCCTCCATCTAAATTGACCAGTTGTTGTAAGTTTCATTTCCATCTTCACGGCGTTATGGTCGGAGCAAGTTTTTGGGCAGATTTCTACCTTCTTAATCTTTGGAGCCATCCCACTAGTAATCCAAATTTGATCAATTCTGGTCCAGGTCATCATTGCTTGAGAGAAAAAAGTTCCCTCTCTCTCAAGAGGGTTCCTCGTTCTCCATATGTCTATTAGGTCCATATTTTCAGTCATTTCAAAGAAGGTCTTCGGAAGTCTCCCTTCCTTGGAGATTGTCAGTCTTTGTGCCTTGTCCATATTTGTAGAGACCACACCATTCATATCTCCCATAATTATTACATTGTAATCCAAATAATCCATCAGAGTTTCATGAAGCTTCTTAAAAAATTCCGCCTTGCCTTCATTTGGTGCATAAACTCCAACTATTAAAAATTTTTCTCCTTGTACTTGTATTTCAACTGCCAGGTATCTTCCTTGTTCATCTTTAAACATCATTTTTGGGGTCCATTTCTCTTTTACATAAATCACAACTCCTCTTTTCTTGACTTTGTCCGATGAGATAAATTCTTGTCCTAATCTTTTATTTATAAGTAGTTTCCTGTGTACCCTGGTTACATGAGTTTCTTGTAAACAAATCAAATCCAATTGTTCTTTTTTCAAAATATGAAACACCTGTCGTCTCTTCAAAGGCATGTTCAGCCCATTGCAATTCCAACTGAGGAATTGCAGGGCCATCTTATTGTTTCTCCGTTACTCCTCCTACTGCTCCAAGTTGTTGCTCTTCCTCTGATGGCGGTGGTTTAAGTCCAAACGATAGGTTCAAAATATCTAACGCTCTCCTTTGTTCTAGAATTGGATCCACCGTTCCCTTCTGTAAGTCCTCGTTATTTCTCTCCAGGAACTTCTCTTTGTCTTGGATTGTCTTTATTTTCACCTTCTTTCCCTTATAGTTAAAGGACAGTCCTTGTGGAAACTCCCACCTAAAGAGGATGTTGTTCTTCTTCAGCAGGTAGACCAAATCCTTATAGAAGGTTCTCACCTCCAAGATATATTTAGGGATGTCTTTAAAGATTTGTATAGGTGAATTTTCAATTTCCAAGGCCTTTTGGTAATGTAGTTTTAATATTTTGTCTCTTTCTTCCGTGGATCTGAGAGTAATCAGACAATCCCTCGGGGTCTTTCTGTTCTGTCTCCTGCCCAATCTAAATGCTGTTATTATCTTAAATTCTTTCTCCTCCAAATCCTCCTGCCAAAAGTCAATAAATGCTTGTGTTAGGAACTCCACGAGGCTGTCCCCTTCACTCTCGGGAATTGATCTTAATTTCAGGTTTCTCTCCTTTCTCTGTAATTCCATCAAAGACAGGGTCGCATCATGCTCATATACCTTCTTAGCAATCGGTTCTAACTTCTCCTGTGCCTCTCCAGCAATTTTTCTGGCGTCCTCTGCAATTTTACGTGTTGCCGAGTTTTCTTCAATCAGTTTATTTATAGATTCTGTATTGGATGTCACGCTTTTCGTGTTCAAGTCCAATCTCGCTGTTAGTTCTGTTAGTTTTTGTGAGTTTTCTGTACTCTGCTTTGTCAAAGTCTCCAAAGATTGATTTATCTTAAGTAATGCCTGTGTCACTGACTCCATGGAGGCAGCTGTCACTTTTTCTTGCCCAGCTGCTCCTGTAGGAGTTAGGCTAGAAATTGAGCCTCTTTTCTTTTGTTGCAGTTGTTGCTGTTTAGCTTTAGCTCTGGTAGTTATCTCTTCTGCCGGGCCACTCATGTCCCAAGGACGTTCCCACAAAGACAGTTCCCTGATGGAAAATCCCACTGTCTTAAACCGTTGCAACTAATACTTTCAGCCCTCTAGAGGGAGCAGAACAAAATGTCCAAGTGAGGGAGACAAAGAAGTTAAAAACAAATATATCAGGAGGTTTAAATATATAAACTGCAACACTTTTTTCCTGTAGATACTCTTTCAACACACTCCAGTATACTGTAGCAATAAAGTCCCAAAACTTTGTATCAAGCAAAACTTTAACCATGTAACTTTCCCACAAGTTTCTAAAGACAGTTCAGTGCCCTAATATCTTGTTTGGCAGTCCGTTTCAGTGGATTAAGACAGCGGAAGGCTTTTTTTTTTTTCTTTAGGTAGATCATGCAGGATTCTAATGTCCCTTTTCCTCCCCTCTGCCCTGCTTGCTAGAGGGGAATCTATATTCAATGTCAGGTTTAAACAGTTCTGAATTGCTTCCTACGGATGCAGCTTTAAAACTCCGTTGCTTTAACTGTCATGCAGTCGGGGGAAGGCAGACTTCCTTAATTTTCACCTTCCCCGTTTTCAGCCAAATTTCAGGTTTAAATCTTTAGTTCCAGATAGACGTCCAATCTTACTCACGGGTTTTTCAGTCCAAAATTTACAGGAAGGAATCGGCGCTCTCCGTCAATGGCGACGCGGCTTCACCCTGCGGGCTGGGTAACGACTCTCAGCACTGCGCTCTCCCGATGCCGTTCCGGAGCCTTTAAAAAGGCTCTTTCGCAGTAAGGGGGGGCGCTTCTGGTGCCCACTGAGTCTCCTTGTTCACAGGCTTCCGCGCCTGTGATTTTAGGGGTCCCCCGCTTGCCGTAGCGGGTCAGACCCGAACTCGCAGAGCAGTCCTCCTCCGGAGCTCGGAAAGAGGACCGCCATTAACGCTGGCGCCGACCGGAAGTGTTTGGCGGCAGCCATTATATCAAGCTGCAGCCGAGGAAGGAAATAGGGTCACTCCACTAGTGAAGCTGAGAGGCCAGCAACTTTTAGCACCTCCTTCTCTTGGACTGGTAATCAAAACTAAAAACTTGTACCTGAGTTTGCATAACATCGCCTCTTCCCTCCCAATCCATTTTCCTTTCATGCTGTGACTTCTTAGATGGCAAGCATCAGGGCAACATATTTTTTATTAGTGATCTGTAAGCTGCTGTGTAAATATTATTTACTTAGTGATGTTCCAGCCGCTATATAGGCCTGCTTTGGCTAATGAGCAGGATTAAAAATCCTTGAAATGAAAAATTATAGGCCTGTCTCTGGGTTTTTTAGGAGTCTATAAGTGGGACAACAGAGCTCTGGTCTTTGCTCCCTGAAGGGCAGTGACATTTCAGTGCACACTGCCTTTCATCTTGCATAGAACCCACTTCATTTCAATGGGGCCTGTGCAGAACGATTCCTTTTTTTTAAAGCACAGAAATAAAATACTGGTATACAGATGCCAACCAGGTGTTCAATCCTATTTTAGCTAGAACTGTGAACAAATATCCAAGCCTCACTCATTTAACTTCCACAGTCTTGTCTTTATGAGAGAGATTAAACTGTAAAGCAGCCTGAGTCTCAAGCAATGAAGCCATTTTTGCAGAGTTGTTTAGGGGACTGGTTTATGGGGGGTATCTGGTTATTTATCAACATGTAGCTCTCCAAACTATTGTTCTGGGAGGAGGCTGCTTTAAGAACAAGGGGGGCATATATAGGTTGGCTTCAGTTATTAACCCTCCAGCAATTCCACATTAGTCAAGTGCTGGATTACAATTCTCCTAGAATCTAAATCCATTAATCTTGGAGACCTAATCTCCAACTGTAACAAAGTTTACATATATGTAGCTACAGTTTCTTCACTGTAGTCCTTCAATCCCCCTTTTCATTCTTTTTCCTATGTCATCTCTGCCCCAGAGATCAAAGGTAGATGGCCCCAAAATGAAGAGGTCAGTTCTTGATGTCATCCTGGCAAGGGACAGAGGGGAGGCCAGCCTTGCCCATCCTTCGCCCAGTAAAGGTGTAGCTGCTCCAACACTTGCTTTCCTCTCCCCTCCCCATTCATTTTTCCTTTTGAATCATGTCTATTTGATTTTGAGCTTTCAGGCAAGGACTGTCTTATCTTTAAATACATGTGCTTAGAAAATGGTAGGTGAGTAATAATAATATTGGACTAATGTGCAGATCAGAACACAATTATCCATCAGATTCTGCAGTTCTCTAGATTTTGTGAGACAGTTTACAGCTCAAAAAATGTAACAAAATGTGTTTCCAATGTGTATTTTAGGATAAAATGCTATTTAGAAAAACACTTCCCAGTTGCCTCCCCATTCAGGTTACCCTCAACGACTTCCAGGAGGGATAGCTCTGTCGGTAGAGCAAAAAACTCTTAATCTCAGGATCATGTGCTTGAGCCCCATGCTCGACAAAAAGATTGCTGCACTGCAGGGGGTTGGACTAGGTGATCCTCATTGTCCCTTCCAACTCTACAATTCTATGATTCTATGATCAGAGGGTTAAGACTCAGCCTTAGACAGGAGGCCAACATTACCAAACTGCACCCCTGCCCACTTAGCACAAGAGGTTACTGAAGGGCCACAGATGAATGGTAGAACTGCATGCAGTTGCTCTGCATGCAGAAGGTCTCAGGTTCAGTCCTGGGCATCTCCAGGCAGGGCTGGGAATGTCCCCTTATCTGAAACCCTGGCGAGCCACTGCCAGTCAGTGTAAGCAATACTGAGCTAGACGGACCAATGATCTTTCTCAGTATAAGGCAGACTCCTGTGCCCCTGTGCTACCTCACTGTGGATATAAGCAGGCATGTCCATGTGGCTACAAATCCCAGAGTTGGGGGCAAGAATGTGCTCTCTATGGGAAACTGTCAATCACAGCACCGTAGGCATGCCACACCTTTAGAAAAACATATTAGAGCTTCGTGCATCTCCAAAAGACATGCTAATCTGCGCTCAATTTCTGGAACGACTCTGATCCTGTGTAAATCACTCACCTGACAGCAGAGAAAGAGGCAGAAGAGCAACCACATGTTGCAGTTTGGAGCTGCACATGTATTTTTATTTCTGTCCTTTTAAAAACTTGTTTGAGGATGCCAGTTTCAAAGCCTGCACATTCCTGCTCCGCTTCCACTATTTCCAGCTCTTTGCTCCAGAGACGTTCCCAGAATATGCTCATAATTACTTTGCGTAAACAAAGAGGAAATAATCCAACCCACACTTTTCTTACTTTTTAAATAGGGAATTAAAGCATGGTTCTTAAAACGACAACTACTACAACAACAAATGCCACAGGCAATTAAACTCCCTGACCTATAAGGCAGACAGACCCCAGGAAAGTGATGCTCCTAATGAGCTGAGTGGCCCATTCATTTGTTGTACTGATTATTTCAGAGCTAGACTGTTGTGATTCTCACACCACAGCAATGACAGACAGACAGGGCACATGTCAAGAGATGACAGGACAGACCTGGAGAAGAGTACTGATGAAGGAAAATGGGGGAAAGCATGGAGAGGCCGTCCTTTTAAGGCTATCTCTGCTGATACATGCAAATTGGCTTTAAAAATGTACCACAGATGGTATTATACTCCCATAAAGAGTTCCTGCATTGCTTCCAGCTCTTCTTTGTTCTGGAGGGGATGCAGGAACAAGGGTCCCTATTTCCATTTGTGGTGGAAGTGCCCACTGGTGCAACTATTTTGGTTTTTGCAGAAATACAGAAGATTATCTGATTCAGTTCTCACCCAAGTTGGTTTTGCTTTCTTCGTTTGAATAAATGGATAAATTAAGGCAAAGGATCTATTAATGTTTTTATTAATAGCTATTAATTGCACAATAGTTCAAAAATGGAAAACTTTTCCGATATCAACATTACACACTGGTGGAACAATGTGTGAAATTTAGCCCTTCAAGAAAAACATACCTGGCTTTTAAAATGAAAATGTCAATCTGAGATACAACAGATTGTCTACTTTCATTTTAGTAGCCCAACATCATGTTGCCCCAAATTGGAAATCTTTGGAGTATTTGCAAATGACGCAATGGAAACAAAAATTTGGAACCATGGCACTTTCAGAAAAATTGACCAAGGAAGTTAAAGCCTTAGCTGGAAAGAGAGGCAAGGACAATTTCTCCCAAATGCCTTTTTCCTTGCACAAAAAGCAAGGTCATGCCGAGTTAAAGAAATGAATTTATCACCCAAGTCCTATATTAAAAGAAGGCTGAAAACCAGATTTCCTTTTTGCTTGTGTCAGAAAGTGGGGCGTCAACCATTCCGGTCCAAATAGTTGTGGTGCAGAAGTGTGTACACCCACAAGTACACAATGATTTCCGCAATGTTCCCCAGTTCCAGCACCAGAAGCAGAATGTGCCTGAAGCCTTTTCTGTGGGTGAGACTCAACCAGGGAATAAAGAACTCAGCTATTTCATCGTAATCCTGTCCCCTAATTTTTTTAAAAAAATAAAGTTTGTGTGCATACACAGTTTAACATCTTGTCTTACTGAAAAAGGATGAAGCCAAATAGAAATTGGTTTATGATCTCATAAGCCGGGGGGGGGAGCCATGTGACCCCTGCCAGTTTTGCAAAATCACGTCACTTCTCACCAAGGTGGCCAGAATTAAAAACCTCAGGAATAAAGCTTTGTTTTGTCCAAAAAACCAAAAGCAGGGTGTATTATAACAAATCATAGCTAGAAACACATTTCACAAGAAGCACAACCTGGTAGAATGCCTCTTCCCACTCCTTGTCACAAAGTGTCACAAAGTGGTGCTTGTTTAGGAGCATTGTAGTGTTTTGTTGCTTTTTAAAAAAATCTGGATTATATTGTTGAGCAACACAAGGAACAGTTGTGACATCTTGCTAAACACATAGATAGCACTGTGGTTCTCAAGCTGGGAGGGAAGCCCCCTGGGTGATGCAAGACACCTAGCAGTGTACAGTGAAGTTCTAGGGTAGAAGAAGATCCCTCCAGCATGCACAGCCTTCACTCCCTCCCTCCTTCCATCCTGCTTTCCTCCCCTCCCCCATTCCCTCCCTCCCTGATATCCAAAGTTTTGCACTGCAACTGCTAAGCAGCTCTAATTCCATGGGCGTAGCCAGGATTTTTGTTAGGGGGCCAGGCCTTTTGTTGTGAGGGGGCAGAACCTCAGTCAGTTTTATTTATTTAGGGGGGCAGCTGCCTCTCCCTGCCGTCCCCTTGGCTATGCCCACGGCTCTAACAGGCCAGCTCATTTGTTCATCTGGCAGACAAAGGCTTGCGAAGCACTAAGTCAGGCATCCCCAAACTCAGCCCTCCAGCTGTTTTGGGACTACAACTCCCATCATCCCTAGCTAACAGGACCAGTGGTCAGGGATGATGGAAATTGTAGTCCAAAAACAATTGGAGGGCGGAGTTTGGGGATGCCTGCACTAGGTAATACCAGGCTACCTGATGTCATTGTGACACCAGGTGATTGACAGGTGGGTGGAACCACCCACCTGCCAGTCTTGGCTTACAGAGGTAGGTGGGTGGGTGAAATAGGGATTGGGCCCTCCAGCTCAATGCAGCTTTGCAGTCCTGGTCCTAAGCCAAGTTGGACTTTGGAGGTGGTTTGTAGTGGTGATCCCTTGATTTGCAAGGCTAGCAATCGTGTACAAGCCACTTCCTGTTCTAGGCAACATCTGTGTATTGACAATGGCCATTCCATCACCCCTCATTTATATGAATGGGGTTCAAGTCCTGCCTGGAACAAGACAACATCAGATACACTCTGGTTTGTTTACATGACTCCAGCTGTGTCTGGTCACCGTGCAATCACATTCCTCAAGGGGCTTGCACCATTCTTTCTTGCCCACTCCAGGAACACTCAGCAGTCTCCTTCATGTAATAAGAGAAAGAGACAATGAACTAACTAACTAAGGCATGAATGATTCATGTGAGACCAGAACAGAATCTGTTGCGCCAGAATCAATGGTCCATCTTGCTCATCTCCATTAAGAAATGGCTCTTAGTCATTCCTGGAGGTCAGATTGGTCAGAAAGTCCCAAGGGCAGCTTTTGGGGAAGTTACTTTTTTTAAAAAATGCTTTGATTCACATCTTATTCATCAGAACAAGGAACGCCTAGTGATTGAACTGAACTTCAACTATCATTCACTGTGCTCCCCAGTAAACTACAGAATGGCCCAGACTACAAGGAAACTTATCTTCTCTCAACCCCCAAGAAAACTCTATTTCCCCCATAACATTGAAGAGAATTCTGCTAAGTCTCTCTCTAAATCAATCTCTTCTTTTGCTCCATGACACAAAACCAAAAATTGAGACCAAGAACTTGCAAACTCTTTGCGCAGGAAAAATCAGTGTAGGTAAGAAATCCCACTGAATGCAACAAGACAATGTTAAGATCTGCCAGGGGGGCTCTCTAGGCTACAGTGGCATTCTTAGACAAAGCCCGCTATTTGGCAGGGGAGATCATTCTCAATGGAGGAAGTAACAAATTCTGTTTTAAGCTTCTTTTCTGTTGATCTATTATTGTTTTAAAGAAAAGAAAAGGTTAGTTTTTCAAGGTAAATGTGAAAGGAACATCAAACCAAATCTGGGTGAATCAGAAAATCAAAGCAGGCAGTGTGCAGCGTGCAGACTCAGAAAAAGGATTGGGGGAAGTACTACACTCATCTTCTCTGATCATTGGGCATGCTGGCTGCAGGGGCTGCTGGGTGCTGGAGTCCAGCATCATTTCCTGGAGGGCCGCAGATGTCCCTCACGCCTGCTGTAAATGACTGTGCTCATTTGCAGTTTTGCAGTGTGTTGTGAGAAAACAAAAGGCCTCTTGATTCATTGACAAGAAAGGAAGGAGGAAAGTCAGACCACCAAAATACTATAGGCAAACTCCCAGCTCACAGAGCAGAGTGAAAAATAATTAAGACAACTTTGGAAGCGGGGGGGAAGAAAACAATTCCAAGGAGCTGCCAAATTTTCTCAAGTCTCCCACTCATGTTCTTCTCCCTTTGGACCAGGCTTGTAGATTGTGCTGGCTGCAGCAAGGAGAGCCATGACCCTTGGCAGGGCTGCCTCTGCTCCCAGGGTTTCAGAGGACAGGGTGGGATGCTAGACACAGAGGAAGAAGGGAAGGATGCAGGGAAGCTGGCTTGGTGGGTCTTTTGTATGCCAAACCTGCTTCCTCAACAAAAGCCAGGCTCTTCGGCTGCATTGGCCATGCATGAAAATCAATTGGACCATCTACAGCTGCTGCCATGGCTACCACTGTTCGAATATAGCTGTGAACCCATCTAGTCCAGCATCCTGTTCTCAAATGCTTGTGGGAAACTCTCAAGGAGAATACTTTACCCTCATGTGGTTTCCAGCAAATGGCATTCAGAAGCATTACAGTGGTACCTCAGGTTAAATATTTAATTCGTTCCGGAGGTCCGTTCTTAACCTGAAATTGTTCTTAACCTGAAGCACCACTTTAGCTAATGGGGCCTCCTGCTGGCGCCGCAGAACGATTTCTGTTCTCATCCTGAAGCAAAGTTCTTAACCCGAGGTACTATTTCTGGGTTAGTGGAGTCTGTAACCTGAAGTGTATGTAACCTGAAGCATATGTAACCCGAGGTACCACTGTACTGCTTCTTATCATAGAAACACAGCATAGTCATCATAGGGTTGCCATGTTTTAAAGAGCAAAAAAGAGGACACATTTGCTGACTTCTTCTTTTAACTATGGATTGCTATGATGACTCTCATTTTATATACCCATGAAAAAGAGGACATGTCCAGGAAAAAGAGGACATATGGCAAACCTAAGTAGCCATTGATGGCTCTCTCTCCTCCATGAATTTGTCCAACCCTCTTTTAAAGCCATTTAGGTTGGTGGCCTCATGGGATGCGAGTGGAGCTGTGGTCTAAACCACTGAGCCTAGGGCTTGCCGATTGGGAAGTCAGCAGTTCGAATCCCCAAAAGGGGATGAGCTCCCGTTGCTCGGTCCCAGCTCCTGCCAACCTAGCCGTTCGAAAGTATGCCAGTTCAAGCAGATAAATAGGTACTGCTGCAGCGGGAAGGTAAATGGTGTTTCTGTGCGCTGCTCTGGTTTTGCCAGAAGCGGCTTAGTCAATCTGGCCACATGACCCGGACAAACTGTCTGCAGGCAAACGTTAGCTCCCTCGGCCAGTAAAGTGAGATGAGCGCTGCAACCCCAGAGTCGTTCACAACTGGACTTAACTGTCAGGGGTCCTTTACCTTTTTAGGTTGGTGGCCATCACTGCCTCCTTAGTTTAACTGTGCACTGCATGAAGAAGCACTTTCTTTTACCTGTCTCAAATCCTCCAAGATTCAGCTTCATTGGATGTCCACAAGTTCAAGTGTTATGAGAGGGGGAGAAATACTTTCTCTAGCCACTTTTTCCATGCATTGCATTATATAGAGAGAGATTAATGTTGGGTGGCAACAGGGCTATATTTTGCAATGCAACTTCTCTTGTCTGCCCCCAGCACCCCGCGCGAGAGGAATACTAATCGCCATACGGTTTTGCACATCTGGGCCTACATCTTTATCGCTTGTATCTTCTGGAAAGGATGGAAATGTATTAATAGATTTTCAGCGCAGCCCCCTTTGTTTATTCCTTGTAAACTCCCCCCTCCCCCACTAGTCACAGCAAATGAAAGGCCTAATCGTCTCCGCTCTTATCTGATTGGAAAACAGATTTAATTACATCCACGGATGGCTTGCGATGGCTTCATCTGTGGGTGCAGAGGGTAAGCAGCCAGGACTGCTGGCTCCTCCAAAACCTTACAAAGGAAAGGAAGCCTTCTTGGAAAACAATAATATCTTCAAAGGCCAGTAACCAACCACAAACACACACACACACACACAAAACCACCACACACATGCACACAGCTGTCCTCTGTGAAGGATGCTCTGCCATTCCAGAAAGAAAATGGAATAGGTGAGGTGCGGAGAGAGGATCAGCTCCTGTGGGTTTGTGTTTCTTTTAAAGGCTAAGAGTACAGCTAAATGGAAAGTGGAGCCATTGCTGGGAAATTTTCTTTTCCAGGAAACTCCTCTGTTTTCTTCAACATTCTCTGAGCAGCTCCAGTTAAAACATACATCAAAAGGTGTAAAATTGAAGCATGGTTTAAGTGTCCCTTCCAGACAGCAAGCACTGGAGACAGGCTGTAGCTAGAGCGCCACGTTCCAAGTTATGACACGGGCTGCAGGTGTTACTTCTCCCAACGAAGGTGAGGCAGAATTTCTGTGCTCATCCATGCTCTACACTGCTAGTCTTCAACTGGTGTGTCCTGACCCACTAGCGTGTCACAACGTGATCCAAGGTGGGTTGCAATAGGAACACCACCTCCATGCAAATACATGATAAAAGATTAATCAATGAGTCCCCAAATACGTCTTTGGGTTAAAAGTGGGTCCTGCGTCTGAAAAGGTTTAAGACAGCTGCTCTACGCCATAACACACTGATAAAACACCAAAGCAAAATGCCCAACTAAGACTAGAGTCATGCATATATGCAGGTGAAGATGGTGCCTCCTGTCAGGAGTCCTGAGGAAGATGAAGAGAGAGAACAGGAGAATAACAAAGGAAGGGGAAGCAGGACTCCCATTTCCCTTCTTCTCTTCTAGGGACCCAGGAAGGGTGTCAACCAACCACCGGGGTGAAGGAACCAGAGTAAGAAGGGGAAGGCACAACCTGGTCAGCAAGGACTCCACAGTGCTCCCATCACTGGGAACAAGTAATTCCTCCTGGTGAGCATCTGCACACTCAACCATCTCACAAGCCATGAGAGCCTCACAAGTGAGCTAGCCTTGCTCTGTCTTTAAAAGTGTGGTGGGTGGGCTTGCAAACCCATTGGAACAACTCCATTCAGTTCCAAACTCCTTGCCCCGATCTTGGACTCCATAAGCTTGGACTGCTGCTTCTAGGCTGGCTAGCCTCTCAGCTTTCTGGTCCCCTAGCTTGACCGTAGCGGCGGCTGCCATTCATTACCATTGCTGAGCCTATCTGTATTCTCCACCTCAGTCAATATTTCTTCCTTACTCTCAAGTACGAGCCTCTGTTGTCGGTGGTCTGGGCAGGACCCACATTCACATGTCAACCCTACACTGCATCCTGTAGCAATGGAGAAGCTTTTGAGCCCACAGGCCGCATCATTTCATGAGCAAACCTCTTGGGCTGCATGCCAGGGGTGGGTGGAGCAATGTGTGTGGCACTAATTCCAGCCATGCAAAAGTCAGCAGCCTCTACACCCCCATCTCTCTATACACCATCCGGGCATCACTTTCCAACCAAGCAAAAGAAGATGAGGAGAGCAGCTAGTAGTATGTGTATGGGTGGGATGCTCACTCCCATACTCACTCACCTAGGGGGAAGGCAGGCACCCAATGGGAGTTTATCCTGAGCAGACACATAGAGGATTGTGCTGTTTATAGCAGATCCTAGGATTGGGCTGTCAGGAAAAGGCAGCTTTACTTGCACACCCGCAAACCACCTGAGGCAAAGTTTGTGCCTTTACACACACACACACATACACACACACACACACACAGAGAGAGAGAGAGAGAGAGAGAGAGAGAGAGAGAGAGCACAGCACACGCATTAGGCACTAGGCCTCTTAGGGACTATCCAGCTAAATGCAAATCCTTGTTTTAGCAGGCTCATTCTGGATTAGGCTCAGAGGAAGTGAAAAACTGTTCTTGCACTCCCACTGTGCCTTACACAATGAAAGACCTCACTAACGGAACAAACACAGCTAATGTCAGATGATTAGGACTCCATGTAAGGTCAGAGGGTTTATTGGAAGTACCTCTGGCTGCTATCTTAGGTCTAATATCCGCCACAGAGATATATTTTTCTAATGACTCCTGCGTTAGATTAGAGCCAAGCCAAAACCACATACAAATTTAGGGAACATTTTTGGCAGGGCAAAAGAGGGGAGGGAGCCTACCCTTTCGACAGATTTTTTGGCAATCCTTGTGAAAATGTTCACTTAGCCATATATATTGCTTCCCGCATGAACCCAGTGAACTCATCAGACAGACTGTACAGTGTTGTAACGTCCTCATATTCATTGCATCACAATCCCGCTTGGGAAGGATCGCAACAGTGGCCCATCCAGAAGCTCACAGCCATGGGGGTGGGTGCGGAGAATGGTGCTGAACAAGAGGGGGAAATGTGAATGCTTACACAATTTGAGGCGTGTTTTTATGTATATCCCACACATATTTACCCACAAAATACATTTAAAGCATGTGGTTTTCCTCAAAGAATCCTGGGACTTGTAGTTTGGCCCACACAATCTCCTGCACCCTTAACAAAGCTCAGTTTCCAGGATTCTTTGGAGGAAGTCATGTGTATGATCAAGATTTGACCATACCTGCATTAAATTGATTATTATCAACCAGCCAAGCTTATAAGAAATAAAACTGAACAATGTAGTAGCAAAAGTGTTGGTTTGATTACTTCCCCTACATACCCTTATCTGTCAACTTATCTATTGATAATTTTGTCAACCAGACTTCACACTTCTGAGAGTCTGTCAATGATTCAAAATGGTGAGCCACGCCGCCTTTGTAAGATGAAAAATAAGATCCTTTTGAGACAGATCCAGAGCATTGGAGTAAAAGAACAAAAAAAAAGCAAGTTTAGGGTCTAAAGGTATAGTCTGGTTAAGTAATAAGCCCTGCCTCAAAAAACCCCTGCTCCTTAATATTGGGAACCACCATGCAAAATTTGGTTAAGATGTGTCCAAATCCATAGTGAAGAAAGCACTTCCCAAAACATATAGTAGATGTAGAAGCAGTTGTAAAGCATGGAACAAAGGTTGCAAGCCTGGGAAGGGAAACTAAATGTTAACTGCAATAATACTGTACATACTAGGGCAATCTAAAGGTGAGAGGGGGGAGAGAGAGGTCTAAAATGACCTAGCTGTGAGTCTCACTCTTCAGACAGTATCTGTCATGGACATTCCTTTAAGGTACTGGTAAGTGTTCCCATCTTTCAGAAAAGAAAGAATGATCAACAAAACAGATCAAGAGGTTCATTTGTTCAAAATTTAAATTATTCACAACATCTGCAAGGATGTTGTTTCTTCAGCAAAACTTGGGAATTCATTTCACAAACATACTATTTGGAAGAAGTCAGCAGCACGTAATCTTAATTTGTTTGTACTTTCCAAAACCCATCTCTTTTTATTGCTGGGAATTAGAAGTTTATTTGAAAACTGCTCCTTGAGCGAAGTGGACTGACTGTTCAGGAGAGTGAGAATCTCTTCCCCTCCAACCCCACTTAAAAAAAACTTACCACTGCCATATCTGCTGAAAGACTATAACGCTAAGGTGTGTGGCTGTGCACTGACTGCTGAACTTTTGCCCATCCCTTTGTGTCAGAAAACCAGGGATACGATTTTACAGGCACAGTTGCACCTTGTTTGTGGTTTACGTTTACCCAAAGGAGTCTTTCATGAAAAAGGAGTAGGGGCAGGCGGGCAGGCAAGGCCAGATCACAGAATCATAGAATTGTAGAGTTGGAAGGGACCCTGAGGATCATCTAATTCAACCCCTGCAAAGCAGGAATATGTGGCCTGCAACCTTGGCACCACACTCTAACCAAATGAGCTATCCAGGCTGACAATGCACCTTCAAATGACAGGTGCACATTCAAAGCGCATTCCCTTCCCTTGCAAAGAATCATAGGAACTGTAGTTTGTTAAGGGAGATGGGAATTGTAGCTCTGTGAGGGGGGAAGCTACAGTTCCCTGGATTCTTGAATGGGGGCGCTCTAAAAGTATGGCATGTACACAGCCTGTGAGAAGGGATATTGGGGGCCAGAGCTTAGCCCCTCTGATTTAGAGATCTGAAGGTTCAAGATCCTTTCGCAAACCCCCTCCCCATTTCGGGCGAGAAGCTACATCTTCCTTGCCAAGAGAGGAGAAGCTGAAACTGAACACTGAAAACTCTTCAGAGCTTCCTTAGTGTACGAAACCCATGGGGCGCAAACACTCACAAATAAAAAAATCCCCACATGGTGGCTGGCAGCTCTTTCCGAAGTTCTCAGCTTTCCCAGTTAAACCAAATGTAATTATCACCATGTGATGATCGGTATGTTATGAATAAATATTTATTAATTCAGACACCTTACATGAAAAATGATACCAGTATGGTGTAGCAGTGTTATTTTAAAGTGAATCTGTTCTTGATCTGTGGAAAGTAATGTAATAGGGGTTCGGAGAGCCATCAGCTGTACTTCCAAAGCCCATGTGGCAAGTTCCAGTTATTCATTCCTGCTCTCTTAAATACAACGTGTGCACAAGCTGGGCCCACGTATTGCTCACAGCCACCCCACCAGAGCAATTTCTTGAATCTGACTCCTGCGGAAACTTCCTTGTTACCCAATTGTCCTCCTGCTGCTCACCAAAGGAACCATTCCCAGGTTCAGGGCTTTTTCTTGCATCAAACAAAAGGCCAAGTCTTGAATTTAGGAAATCCCAATGATAAAAATTAAATACATTTCTGCAAATTTGCATCATTTACTCTCCTTCCTTAAATTATGTGTTCATTAAGTTTGATGGTTGTTAGGGTTTTTTAACAGAGAGGGGGAGAGAGAGAGAAAAATGAAAGGTCCAATACATCCAGCTTGTCATGATGGCCAGTGGAAACCCAGAAGCAGGAAATGAAGGCAAGAGAGCCCCCTCTCTGTTTAGTTCCCAGTAACTGGTAAATCAGAGCTAGACTATTCCTGAACCTGGAGTCTCCATATACATGGCCATAATGAATAATGACAACAAATATGCTGATCCACAGGCCTGGCAAGAAAGTTCAAGGCCAAAGCAATGGGAGAAAGAGAGAGAGAGAGAGAGAGAGAGAGAGAGAGAGAGAGAGAGAGAGAGAGAGAGAGCAGCACAGCAAGGTGGCCTGATGGTCCAGATCCTGTGGACGTAAACAAAGGAGCCTTCAGTCACCGGAGCCATAATAATTTCCATCATTGCTACAAAGAGTGGTCACAGAAAAGTGCCCTCATTTTCATTTTAATTCAGCTGACACTTCACTTCTGAGCACATCTGGCGTCCCAAACGATCGGGAACAAAACCACAGCTGGGTCAGGAAATGAAGGAAGAAAAATAAGAATATGAAGAATATTAATACCGTGCTGGGGTCCCTTTGTGCTCTCTGTGTACGGTATTCGGTACACAGATAAAAACACAGGAATCTAAACAAAACAGCATTGTCTGCTGCCGTTGGAGAGACAAAACATCGGCTGCCTTATCAAAGGAGGATAGCAGCAAACCAACCACCGAATGGGGGAAAGGATGCTTTCCTCAGCAACAATGCGAGGAGGACAGGAAAAGAGGATCAGAGGTGGTTCAGTGGCACCGTATCAGCTCATTCCCAGTTGCTGGCGCAATTAAAGGCGGCTGTCTATGCGCCTGTGTGTGTGTGTTTGTGCTCAAGATTTGCATTGAAATTCAAGTATAGAGCAAGCAAACCTCAGGAGAAACCTCAGAGCATCCCCCAAAATATGCTGCTGCTGCAGCGGCCCTGGCAGCCCTCCGCATTGGACGCCAACTGGCAAGAGATGAGGGGGAAGAGGCAACAGCCCTGCTCTGGAAGCCGCCTCGGTTTTCTCCATTGATAATCTGGTCTAACAGAGAGAGGATTTTTCCACAGAGGAGAGTAAAAAACAGATCAAAACAAAATGGTTATATGAAAGATGATGCGATTGGGGGGGTGTTGCTTGTTTAAGACCACAAAGTCAAGGAAAAATAAAAATAGAAGCCGGGAATACTTTTATTTTGACTCCCCTGCCATTTTAAAAAAAACTAGAGTGTGAGGTAAGGCCACTGATGGACTAACTGATTAATATCCCACCTTTTTACTGAAGGAGCTCAAGGTGGCATACATGGCTTCACCCCAATCCTCATTTGATCCCCACAACAGTCATATGAGGCCAAGAGGCAATATCTGGCCCAAGGTCAACCAGTAAACCCTGGCCTCCCAAGTCCTAGTCCAACCCTTTAACTCAGGGGTCAGCAAACTTACTGCTCCTCGGGCCAGTGTCTCCAGTGGCAATCGCACAGCGGGCCGGAGGGCAGGGGAGCGCGTGCCCATACGCATGCACACACACTGTTTCCGGCGCACTTCCGGGTCGGAGGAGCACTGGAAATAGCTTGTGCGCATGTGCACGGGTCTCCTCCGACCCGGATGTGCACCGGAAATAACGCTTGTGAATGCGCACAAGCAGTATTTCCGGTGCTCCTCCAACCTGGCAGTGCAGTGCCGGTAACAGCGGGCGGCGGGGGTTGTTATGGGCCAGATAAATGAGTCCCTCAGGCCTTATCTGGCCCATGGGCTTTAGTTTGGGGGGCCCTGCTCTAACCACTACATCACACTGGTACTTAGATAGATGAACCACCTGGGAAAGACATCTGTGGTTGTCCTGTTGTGGTCCCTTGCCTTGCCTTTAGAAGTTGGCCACTCAGCCAACAGACAACATTCAGCTTCTCTGGATGCCCACAAGTTCCTGTGTTCCACTTTCTCCATGCCATGCACAATTTTATAAACGTCTACCATGTCATCAGTTACCTTTACTCTAAACTAAAAAGTCCCAAACGCTGCATAAGGAAGCCACTCCATCTCCCTGATCAGTTTGCTTACTCATTTCTGAATCTTTTCCCAGTCTATAACATCCTTTTCAAGGTGAGGCAATCAGAACTGTAGAGTATTCCAAATGTGGTCGCACCATAAATTTGTATAACGGCATTATGATATCGTAACATTGAGCTGTTGCAGCCCTTCCCTGGAGAGGTATGCAGGGTAACATCCCACACATAGCAACATTCCACACACTATTTGGCAGGAGGATTCCTTCCTTCGAGTTCACCTGACAGAACAGCTACCCATTGAGGAGACCACAAACGTTTCTCGGCCAGGCGGCAACTTATGGGAAATTCATCTGGACAGCCTCACTGTTGACTGGGTTGGCTTGAGAGCCACATGTACTCAAGTGTCTGGTTGACTTGTGGCCAAGCCAGTGATATGTCTGCTGTTGAAGGGGTTTGCCCGTGTGTTTTTTTTCCAACTACAATTTCCAAACTGCTCCACTGTTTTTCTCAGATGGAAAATGGAACAAAAAATGGCAATTCTGGAACTGATGCGATCAGATGGAAAAGTCAGCAAATGTTTTTGCTGGATTATTAACAAGGAGGTAGTACATTCATAGAATTATAGAACTGTTGAGTTGGGTGGCACCCCAAGGGTTAGTTTAATCCCCTGCAATGCATCTAGTTTAATCCCCTGCAATGCAGGAATCGCAGCTCAAGAATCCCTGACAAATGGCCATCTAGGCTCTGTTTAAAAATGTCCAATGAAGGAGGGTCCACCACCTTCCACTGTCAGAAGCTGCTTCCTAATGCTGACTTTTCCCCAATTGACACTCCTGCCTTCCTCATTCATACCCCTGATGCCGGCTAATCACCATTTTCTTGAATGACCATTTGATTTCTTATTCAGACCAAACAAACCAGTTGTCCATTTTCTTTGGACAGAACCTCACAAGGGAATTAAAAGAGGATACTGGAGAAAGAGCCAAAAGTAGAGGTGGGCTAGTGGGTGGGCTGTGCTTGAGGTTAAGGGGCCACAATAAATCTCATCCTGGAGGCCTGATGGATGGGTTTCCCCTTCATATGTCACACAGGAAGGTTGGAGTCAGCAGGGGCCATAAGTTGGTGTGCAGCACACCCTTAGTACACAGAAGGTCCCAGGGCCAACCCCCAACATCACCAGCTAGGGTAGCGAAAGAAGAAACCCTGGGCAGTTGCTTTTCATTAGTGTGGATAATATTGAGCTAGATGGATCAGCCAACAGGCAGACTAAGCTCGTGCTTAGGGCAACAGCAGAGAAGAGCACCAAAAGAGAAAGAGAAAAAGGTGGGGGGCGGGATGGAAAGAATTTAATATTTCCAACATATTTCCAAGTAGTCATGGGTGGGGGATCATGGGTACTAAGGTATTTGAGTGAGCAACTTCATCTCATTCCCATCAACCTCAGAAGCATGGTTGGTGGTGACAATGAGAGAGAACCTTTTCTGTGGCTGCTCCCATATTGCAAAATTCCCTCCCAAGAGAGGTTAGATAGGTTTCCTCTTTGTTATCCATCTGCCAGCAGGCTAAGACCTTCCTCTTCAGACAGGCCTTTGGAAACTGAGGTGCTAATGACTGGGCTGCTGGCAGGGCAAACTATATTTTAATTGGTTAGAGGGTTAGAGTGTGAAATATGTAAACATTAATCAGTAGCTGAAGTCAGTTCACAACATACCATTTCATGATTACTGCTTATATGAACTGGTCACGCTGAGATATAAAAAGAGGAAGGAAGGAATGGAAAGAGATGGGTTACTAGAAAACCGTACTAGAAATGAGAGATAATGTGTGAATAACAAAATAAATGACAGCAAAACGTACTCTGTCAGCTGTTGGAACCAACTCCTGTTACATCATCAGAGTCTCGGCTTGTGACTCCATTAAAACTTTTAAGATGCTCTCCTTCTCAGGCTCAAAATGGTCCCACACACTCCAAGCCCCTTTGGCTGGAATTCTTGTTATGAATCTACAGGCTCACAGGAGAATTCACATATGTGGAAAATGGTGAGAAAGCTGCCTCCATCCTCCATGTATGAGTTTCAGGGCGATTGGCCTTATCTGTGTTTTATATCATCGGAGAAGCTGTCCAAAGCGAGGGATGTTTTCCCAACTTCTCACGCTGTCCCTCTCTCCAATTCCTCCATAAACAAAATAAGACATTTTAAGGTGGAGACAGAAGGCAGCTCCGATCAAAACCCTCCCATCTAAAGGCTACATAGACACCACTATCTGTAGGGATGAAGGTTCTCCAAGCAGCTTGCAACCAGGCCTATCAGATGACGATAAATGATGACCATTCAAATGATAAGGGTTTTATTTTTTTACACAAAATAATTAGTCAACTATATACCAGCACACTTCACACACCTCTGGGGAGAAACTGAGCCCAGGGTTTACTGGATAGCATCCGTGGGAACCTGTCAGACAGAGCCCACTATACTCTGGCAGGTCCCTCTACGTTGCCTGTCTTCACCATCTCAAGGTAACTGTGAATGGGGTAACTGTGCCCCTGAAGAACCAGGTGTGCAGCCTGGGAGTCATTTTGGACTCACAGCTGTCCATGGAGGCGCAGGTCAATTCTGTATCCAGGGCAGCTGTCTACCAGCTCCACCTGGTACACAGGCTGAGACCATACCTGCCCACGGACTGTCTCGCCAGAGTGGTGCATGCTCTAGTTATCTCCCTCTTGGACTACTGCAATGCGCTCTACATGGGGCTACCTTTGAAGGTAACCCGAAAACTACAACTAATCCAGAATGCGGCAGCTAGACTGGTGACTGGGGGCGGCCGCCGAGACCACATAACACCGGTCTTGAAAGACCTACATTGGCTCCCAGTACATTTCCGAGCACAATTCAAAGTGTTGGTGTTGACCTTTAAAACTCTAAACGGCCTCGGCCCAGTATACCTGAATGAGTGTCTCCACCCCCATCGTTCTGCCCGGACGCTGAGGTCCAGCGCCGAGGGCCTTCTGGCGGTTCCCTCATTGCGAGAAGCAAAGCTACAGGGAACCAGGCAGAGGGCCTTCTCAGTAGTGGCGCCCGCCCTGTGGAACGCCCTCCCATCAGATGTCAAAGAGATAAACAACTACCTGACATTCAGAAGACATCTTAAGGCAGCCCTGTTCAGGGAAGTTTTTAATGTGTGACATCTTAGTGTATTTTTGGTCTTTGTGGAAGCCGCCCAGAGTGGCTGGTGAAACCCAGCCAGATGGGCAGGGTACAAATAAATTATTATTACTATTATTATAAGGATGGAGATCCAGGCAGCAGATACAATCGAGCTGCAAGCCACCATATTGCTTTCTCCCACAATGCACCAGATTTTGCATCAGTCCATTGCACTGGGAAGGAGCAGAGAGAAAATAGCAGATGCCAGGAGGCAGCCGCTCTGGAGCGTTGCTGCTCCTTATAGTTAAAAAAACTACAAGGGTGGGAGGAGTTTGTCACTGTGCAGCAGCAGTATAAGTGGCACACACCAAACTTTAAGCGGTCTGTTCACATAGAAATGGGTCTAGTTAAAATCAAGTCAATAACTAACAACAGCTACTAACAACAATGACTATGAGTCACTGTCAGAGGCATTAGGCCTCTGAATACCAGTTACTGGGAACGCAGGTGGGCAGAGTGCTGTTGCACTCAGGTCCTGTTTGCAGGCTTCCCACAGGCATAAGGCTGGCCACTGTGAGAACAGAATGCTGGTCTAGATGGGCCACTGGCCTGGATCCAGCAAGGCTCTTCTTAATTTCTTCTGTTCTTACAGAACTGACATTAACTCTCCTGTTTATCAGCCTCTTATCTCTCTGTGTCAGTAGCTTATCTCCTTCAAGTGGGTCCCACCCACAGGCTTGAGCAGGCATTCTCTTTACTCCTTCCGAAGTATTTCTGAGATTTTGCAACTGCGCATCCCTCAGCTAGAACCAGGAACGATCTTCCAAATTCCAGTAAACGCCTACAATCCTCTCTCTCTCTCTCGCTCTCTCTCTCACACACACACACACACTTCCATCCAGAGAAGAAGGGGGAGAGTAATCAAATCACAAATAAGAACAGAGCACTTGTAAGCTCTCTTCAGGTTTTCGCTGACACATGCAAAGGTTAAAAATGTGCAGGGGGTGGTGGGGCATGGCCGACAGGCCTCCGCCAATGTCCCCATGTATGGGGTGCTCCTCTCAGACCTTTGGAGGTCTGAAGGGGGGAGGTTCTGTCTGCAATTAGCTGAATCTGCTTAGAAGCCTCAGCACAATCAGGAACCTTGCCTCATCCGGGTTCCCCATCACAGAGGTTTCTCTGTGTGCACTCAGCAAAATGAATTATGCACAGACACCACCTCAGGATGTTCACGCTCAATGCACAAAGGTCTAAAATAAGTCTCCACATGTGTGGGTGTTGGCAGACAGACTTGTGTGCACACGCTTCCCAGTCCATAAGGGGAAATGGGGTGCTGCCTTTCCAAGCTCTTTCTGCCCATTGGCTGCCTGCCTTCTTACTTACAACCAGCACAGGGTGTCAGCTTCCTCCTCATTCTCAAGTGCTGTCCTTGCAGAACTCAGCAGGGAAGAGGAGGAAGACAAAATGACTCTGCCTGTCATTGGCTCTGGCTCCACCTACTATTGACCTCCCTGCCTTCTGCAATACCTGTCCCAAGAGCACAGCTGCCACTACCCTGACACTCTTCACAGTACTAAGCCTCACCCCAGTGCCTGAGGAGGGCTATTCTTCAACTGCCTATCCATATGTAGCAAATCAGCACCATATACATACAAAAGCAGGAAGCACCAACGTCTTGGGGGAGCCGCAAGGTTTGAAAAAGTACAAAAAGTCTCTTTAAAATATTGAGTGGGGGACCCTGAACAGTCCGATGAGGATTCAGCATAATCAATGGGCACTGAATTGTGATCAATTTCTTTTTTTGGAGGAGGGACAAAAACTGGGATGGGGGTGGAATGGAGCATCATAAAGAGAGTCCTGGCTGGCTGGCTGGCTGGCTGGCTGGCTGGCTGGCTGGTACCCTGAACAGGAGCACTTCATATGGCAACATTTTTATTGCTGGTCCTGTTTGTTAATCCTAATCCCATTTTATTAAAGGTAAAGGTACCCCTGCCCGTACGGGCCAGTCGTGTCCGACTCTAGGGTTGTGCGCCCATCTCATTTAAGAGGCCGGGGGCCAGCGCTGTCCGGAGACACTTCCGGGTCATGTGGCCAGCATGACGAAGTTGCTCCCATTTTATAGGTCATCCCAAATTCTTCCCAGCTATCTGCAAAAAAACCCTTGATTTAAAAAACCCACACAACACTCAATGACTAAATATAATCAGGTGGTGAATCAAAGAGTTCAGTCAGATTTTTTCTCCACTGTGGCTTGAGGTTAGATATCTGGATATTATTTTCTTGAAAATTATAAACTCCTTTGCATTTTTCTTTTTAAGCCAGGAAGTTTCCAGTAAGCTTCAGCATGTAATCCAGGCAATGGGACACATTCTCTCTGTGCAAAGGGACCCTGCTCTGCTTCGAACAGCTTAATCCCATGAAAATGATCTATTTGTTAAGCCCAGCTCTCTCAATAATACCTTTTTTAAAAGGCTCGGACGCTTTGAACATTATAAATAATGAGAACTGGCGCATACTGAGGTTTCTTTTGGAAAGGGGCAGAGGCGCACACTCCAGGCCCTGAGATTCTCAGAGATTTCCTTGCCAGCCCCCAAAGTGGAAACTCCGTAACTTTAACAAGCAAAAAATATTACAGTCGGCTGCTTTTGTATTGCTTCACTTAAGCAGGGATCCAGTTTTCCAGAGTGACAGTGAGACACTTCAGAAGCTGCTCCGTTTTGTAGCAAAATGCAGTGCTCATCAGATCTACAGCATTGGCTGTTACACGGTCCACAGCAAGGACCGGTGAAAGCCATCCAGGAAATCTGAAGCCCCACTTTCCCAGGCTGCTGACATACACATATCATGGCTCTCTGCTCGCCTCTCCTATAAAGAGGGCCACCCTGAACCTCAACAAGAAAACACTTCAGGTGACTGACCTCACTTGGACAAACATGGATGAAGAGCACTTTCACATCTTATACCGGGAACCACCCATTCTTGGAACAATGTACCATTCATGCCAGCAGCTTGAGGATGATTTCCATAACCACCAGTACTCCAAAGCACATATATGAGTACATAGATGATCTTGTGACTCAGACCCCTTAAATTACGAGCTCACAATCCTCTGAGGCTTGGTTCTGTATTTAATTGGGTTCTGGTAGAAGTTTATAAAAATTATGCATGGAATGCAGAAAGTGGATAAAGAACAGTTTTTCTCCCTCTTTCCTCACACTAGAATTCATGGACATGGCCTGATCCAACATGTTCATATGTTCTTAGGTGGGGGAGGGAGCATTGGCTGGGCCAGTCCCTATTGTGCCTCCTGGTCCAGAGATCCCAGAGAAGCCAAAGAGGCAAGTGGTCAATCAGTGGAGCTGGCTGAGATGGAGGCAGAGGCAGAGGTGGAGGGTTGAACTCCCATCCCATCACCAAGGATGTGCCATAGTCTGTGATGGCATGAACAGATCCAGCAGCAGCCCCCTGTAGGAGGACTCACCTTGCTCTTTCAAAGCAGTGGAAATAATTGGTCAGATGTTGGGACAATATCTTTGCTTATGCCAGAACTCTGCTTGTGAACCCTGTATCCTGCACTTGGAGCTAATGTGAGACCATGTGTCAATTTTATCAATAAGGCTTTTGGGGTTTCCCAGGCCAAGAGTCTGGGATTTTTGACCAAAGGTAGTAGTCAGGATGCTTTCCAAGCTTCACCTCTTGTTTCCAGCCACCAGGAAAAGCCAAACAACATCCCCTTCTTACTGGCTGCAGAGTGATGGCAAATCACACACATATAGACACTATCTCCCCAAATCTGTATTCAAAAAACAAAGAAACCCAACTCCTGGCTGGCTGTCCACTCACATGTCTTGTGGTTCTAAGTTTCAAGCCCTGGTGGTGGAAAGCATGTGATTTGATCACTGCTGCTTCCAGATGTTTTCTTGGTGGGCTGTTCTCAGACAGCTTTTGTGTGCGCTGTGATTGTGGCTGTTGGTGGTTACTCAAACCATGAGGCGGTCTGGGGATAAACAGCAGAAGGCAGAGGCCAAAGCAGCTGACTACATTTCTGTATGGCTTCATTCCCGACCCCTGCCCCCTTTGCAAAACACGTACACCAAACCACCTTCGCCTACAGGGCTAAACCTCGCAGCATCCACTAGCACTGTTCGTTCCAGAGGGTAATGGAGACAGCCTGGTGCATTGTGGGGGGGAGGACTTCCTGGAAATGGATCTAACAACAGGATTCCAATGAACTCATGGATTCCGTAAGCACACTTGTTAACTGTGGGAGAAGAGGAATGGAAAACCAACTTAGAGAAAGGAGGCGCTTCAGAACGGGAGCGCAGGGAGAGAACGCCTGCATGGAGATCTTCCACTGTGTTGGATGTGTCACTATGACAGTGGTGCCAATGTGCAAAGAGAGACCATGCAAGGACTAGAAGATCACAGAGTTTGTGTTCTTTGTCAGCATGATGGGTTACTGCTGTTCTGTCCCTGTGTCCTGGGATTACACAGTGTTTTGAGGAATAGAAATACCTTGTTTCACAAACTATTGCTTCTGAGTATTTATTTCCCTTGAGCTTCTCATAGTGGCTTACAAAAGATTCTCAGAATATAAAATCCCATTCAAGTGTGGTAAGAAGAATAGAAATATAATGGTGCCCATATGGTGCCAGGATTGTTCAGGTGGCATTTCCTGCCCTCTTCCTTGGTGTTGCCCTTTGCCTTCTACCTACCAGGCAGAAGCCCATTGAGGTCCTCAGAGCAAGTGGGGCCAAGCAGTTATATCTCACACACAGCCTATGATGGGGGGCAGACATCCGTTGCTAGCAGGATCTTCTCCCAAAGACTTGACCACAAGTACTGAGGTTTATCAAGAACGAAAGTCAATCCCCAAAACTGGCAATAGGCTCATAGAACCCAAATATCACTTTCAAAATCCAGGTGTTTGAGATCTTCAGGCTTTCCAAATCTCCATGCAAGCTCAGAGCCTGGGGACCTGAGTGAGGGTTTGGAAATACAGAATCTGAGAATGCTAAAACAGAGAAGAAGACATTAACAGGCTTTTAATGAATATGACAAATACTGGTCACTAGTCACACCTTGTTATTTACTCTGGGAGTCTAAGGAGCAGCTTTAAGTTGTTTTTGTACACCAGCATTGTCTATTCTGACTGGCAGCCTCTTCCCAGGTCACAGAAAGAGGCCTCCCAGAAAGAGGCGTTTCCCCCACCACCTGTTCCCTGGTCCTTTGTGGGGGGGAGGACTTCCTGGAAATGGATCTAACAACAGGATTCCAATGAATAAAAAATGTAGAGATGTCAGGTATCGAACCGGGGACAGTCTGTCACTGATCTACATTCCTTCTCCTCAGACCACAGAATCTTCTAAGTCGTGAGATGCTGCCCACAGTCGGAGGCATGATGCTAAGTAAGAGACCTCTGAGTTGAAGATGGCTAGTCTCGTGCCCTGAATTTGGATATCACCAGCCCCTGCTCTTTTGGAGCCTGATAACAGAATTGAAAGAGACTCAAATTTCCAAAGCATTGTTTAGTCCAAGCAAGCTGAAACCAGAAACAACACTGGTTTGATGATGCTGAAAGGAACAATCCACTCATTTAACACCCAGTCACATAAATCGTAATCGCTAGTTACTGGTTCAGAGGATTTCATTTCACGCTCCGCATATGGCTTCCCTTTGCATATAATAAAGTTTCAAGGTGCCCAGTTTTCCAACACGCTCCTCTCTGCCAACACTGTCCCTGCGTTAGATGCATTTAAAACCAATTTCCATACTGACAAATGGCTGGATTCTACACTGGGGCTGGAGAAAAGGCAAAGGGGACCATGCATAGTGAGCAGGAAACATGCACGGTTGAGTGCTGTGCCCAATGCTGTATCTATTACATTCACACTTTCCAAAACAATACGAGAACTGAAACACAGCCCTCCTCTGAAATTCACACTTATCCAAAATTTTGCAATGCAGTTCTCCAAACAATGAAAATATACATATTAGAGAAATGTGTGCCTAAAACAGTACATTAGTCAAAACTGCAGATTTGCAGTGTGGCAACAGCTTCAAGCAGCAAAAACTGTGGGGGCAGCAGTGGCAGACAACCCCCCCCCCCCGCCGCAGCCGCCATCCTCTGGGGTCCCCCCATCCGTTCCCCTCTTTTGGAAGACAGCTAGCTGTGCATCCCACCGGGGCTGCCATACACTCCTGACACTTCCTGTCCTCAGGTGCCATCTTATCCCATCGCTAGTGCTGAAGTGAGATTCAACAGCCCAGAAAGCTTCAGAGGAGCTTGCCTAGCTAGCTTTGGGGTCTTTCCATAATCTTATATTGAATTCAATGGCTTGGTGCCCTGAGATGTTCTATTTTCAAGATCAGTTCTTCCCTTGCATTATTAAAGAGAAATTTTGGAGTCCAATGAGGAAATTTATTCCAAAACAAAAAGAGGCCCCAAACCCACATTTGAAAACAAGCAAATTAGCTATGGATTTATTTTTTTCTTTTACAAAACTCTCCCTATAGATCTCTATTAATAAAGCACCCATGTCTGGTTCCAATTGCACAGATGTTAGAAATGTATACAGTCTGGAATTAAACTCTTGTTAAACTCTAAACTGTGTTTACAAACCACCGTTTGGATGCGTTCAGCTTGCCGTCTCGAACCCCCAACCCCTGAACTTACGTAATTTGCAGCTCATTTTCCAAGCTGAAATCCAACAGGCCTCAAATAAGCCTTTGAGCAAGAGAAAGGGAGGTTGTGAGCGTCTAATGCAATTTACTAGTAAGTAAGCCCTCACATGAATGGAAATAAAATTCAATTTAGTCTAATTTGCAAAAAGACAGGAGTGTTTTTTTCCAGCAGTTAAAAAGTTTTGGTAACCAGCAACACCCTCTAAATATCCAGCATGTGCTCATTTGTTAAAAAGATTTTTATCTGAGTTGAAGGATCCTGTCTTGATGATTACATTTATCTAAATAACTGCAAATCTGGTGTTACTCAATGTTGTCCAAAAAGAGGCAGAAAATACACAATATCAGCCCAATGTCTAAACTGTGTTTTAATTGTCTTTTAAAAAGTGTTTTAGAGTTTCAAAATATATTCACATTATTCATTTGAAGGAATATTTTAATAAAACAATGTAGCCATTGTACAAACAGAAAAGAAGACAAACCTAACAAGGAAACTCAAGACTGATGAGGGGGATTCCAGTCATTTCACTATTTTCTAGCTACATATTAAGTATTTGACTTTTTAAACAAATGGCTCCCACCTAGCGATGGGGGAGAATGCGAACTGACCCATACTTGAAATGAACTGGCCTAATTCACATCTTTTGGACTAATACTATGTATTTTGTTTGGTTGGTTAAAATGTTAATACTGTTTAACTGTCAATAAAACCTCTAAGCAATTTACAAATAATATTAAATTGTTCCAGAGGAAATAGATGCGGTCCTCAAAAACCTGAAACCACACAAAGCCCCAGGCCCAGACGGCTTCACAGCAGAATTCTATAAGAAATTCAAAGAACCCTTGATGCCCTACATGACCCGCCTATTCAACGACATCATAAAAGGGGGCCCCATCCCCAAAACCTGGACCCACTCCAAAATAGTCTCCATCCCAAAACCACTAAAAGACAGCCTCAAAGTAGAATCATACCGCCCAATCTCATTAATAAACCAAGACTACAAGATATTCACATCAATCTTGGCCAACCGCCTAAAAATCTTCCTACACAAGTTAATAGCCCCAGACCAGACTGGCTTTGTCCCTGGCCGCAATATAACAGACCCCATCAGGAAACTACTGAACCTGATCGAACACAGCAAGGCAACCAAACTCCCATTGACAATTATGTCCCTAGACATCCTCAAAGCCTTTGATTGCTTGGAGTGGAAATACATACTAGCAGTACTAACTAACATGAAATTTGGCCCCAACTTCCTACAAATCCTCAAACAAATATACTCCCAAGCCTCAGCAAAATGCAGAACTAACAATATGGATTCTAACACTATAGCTATCCAAAGAGGCACGAAACAAGGATGCCCACTGTCTCCCTTCTTATTTATCCTGGCTCTGGAACCCCTAGCAATCCGCATCCGAGCAGCCACAGACATCAAGGGAGTGGAAATAAAAGGCAGAACCTATAAATTAGGGCTCTTTGCAGATGACCTAATGGTCACAACACGAGACCCCATAAGCACAGCAACCTCCCTAATCAGAGAACTCAACACATTTGCAATGGTGTCAGGCCTACAGGTAAATTTTACAAAGTCAGAAGCTATGTGCGTCAACACCCCTCCTCACACCCAAAAAGAACTCACGAAGGTCACCAAAATAAAACTTTGCCACACCAAGTTCAGATACCTAGGGGTACAAATAACCAGAAACCTCAGTAAATTGTACCTCCACAACTACAAGCCCCTGTGGCGACAAATTAACAAAGACCTAAAGAGATGGAATAACATGAACTTCACTCTCTCAGACAAAATAGCCATGATCAAAATGATCACACTCCCAAAACTAACCTACCTATTCCAAACCGTCCCAATCTGGATCCCCTCAACCCAACTTCGCAGTTGGCAGAGAAAACTACACTCTTTCATCTTCTCACATAAAAAACCAAGAATAAGCCCCAAATACCTGCACCTCCCCACCTCAGAAGGAGGATGGGGAATCCCCAACATAGAAGCATATTACAATGCCAACCAAATACGCCATATAATCCCATATATACTAGAAGATGAGACAAAACAATGGGTACACCTAGAGAGGGACACAATTGAAAACACCTGCACCACAACATACCCACTCCTCCCAAACAAACTAAAGAAAATTCCCACAACACTTAACAGGTACACACAGACCATGCTCAAAGCATGGAAAACACAAATAGGCAAACTATCCCCAACCCCATCCCCACTAATCCCCCTGGTGTACCACCCATTATTCCACCATGCAGCACAAAACCTCAAGATAAAAACCTGGTGAACCAAAGGCTTATATCGCCTAATAGACTTTTATAAAAATAACAAACCCTTGTCAACACAAGAAATACAAGACAAACTAGAAGACACCCAAATGCCCTGGTTAACACAACACCAACTTCATGCCCTCTTAAACAACCCAACAGTAAAATCAGCAGCAACTAGGCCCCTGACAACCTTCGAAAACCTCCTCCTAACAACAAAGGGAAACAGTAAAGGGACGGTATCCGCAATATACAAAATACTACTCCAAAATCCCGCAAATCCCCTAGACGCAATCAAAAAACAATGGGAGAATGACATAGGCTATGAGATTAACCCCACTCAATGCACCAGAATGTGGTCTAAACCCCCCTTTAAATCCATATCAATGAAAAGAAAAGAACTCACACTGAAACTCACCTACAGGTGGTACCTAACACCAAGGAAACTAGCGCTAATACACCCAGGAACCTCACCAAAATGCTGGAGAGGGTGCACCTCCACAGGCACATACCTCCACATGTGGTGGGAGTGTCCCAAAATCCAACTATTCTGGACAACAGCCATACAAGAAATATGTAAAACAACTAAGCAAGTGATAGACATCACCCCAGAATTGGCCCTACTAAACATCTTCCAAGACAACAATGCCCATTTACACCACAAAGAACTCATAACCCACCTGCTCTCAGCAGCCAGAAACACCATAACCAGACACTGGAGAGACCTGTCAGGAGTAAGCATGGACCAATGGTACCAAATAGTATGGGAAACAGCCCTACTAGAAAAATTAACTAATAAACTGAAACTGACACGGGGACAAACAGAAGAAGACGCCTTCACCCCGGTATGGCTCCCCTTTATCACATACACAGCCCAACAGGACAATGACAATAATCCACCAACAGCATACAAATCAATATGGCTAACCTGATCCAAAACACCTACCCACCTCACTCACACACGAAAACAAAGATCACCACAGCCAATCACAAGCAAACAATCACACCCTAGGCCAACCCCAACCTCTCTCACCACCAAAGGAACACAAGTGAACAACACAAGCAACGCTGACACCAAACTCTACATACATTAAACATAATAGAAACACCGCCACCCGACCCCACCCCTATCCATCTTCCCTCTCTCCACCCCCCCCTTTCTTTTTTCTTTCTTTTTTTTTTTCTTCTCCCCCTAATGCCTCAACAAATGAAACGGATTTGTAAAAATGTTACATAAAAAAAAAAATACGAGGCACTACACTTCTGTAAAACAAGAAAATCCTTAATAAAATATATTAAACAAAAAAACAAAAAAAACCTGTCAATAAAACCTCTAAGCAATTTACAAATAATATTAAATTGTCAATTTAAAAAATCAACATTGAAAATAAGTTTATAAAAAAGAAAAAATCTACAAGTATATTCAATATAAGTTAATATATGTCTGCGTTATATGGCTGGGTAGGCTTGCCGAAATACATACATTTTTTAGTATGCTTTGGAAAGACAACAGCAAACGTACTTGTCTAATGTCAGTAGGCAGGGAGTTCCAAAGTGTAGGAGCTTCCACACTAAGAGATCCTTATAAGTGTGAAATGAACATGATGGGTCGGTTGTAATACTGCCACAGATCAAAGCAGTCAAGTGGGCATATATGGGATAAATGCAATCCTTCAAGAAAACTGATTCCAAGCTGTTAAGGGATTTATTTACTAACACATTGAACTTGGTCCGGTAACAAATCAGCAGCTGATGCAGATCTCTGAAAAGGGGTAATATATGCTGACAGAATCTCACACCTGTCAGCATCTATTCTGCAGCATTCTGTGCTAACTGCAGCTTCTGGATCAGAATGTAATTACCCCATAGATTTTGCACTTCTCAGAATTTTGCAATTCAGTTCTTGGCTCAGGAAACATACTCAAAATGTGCTATTTTAGAAATGTATACATTGAGATAAAATGCATATCTAGATATGCATGTTTAAATAAGGATGGGGGGTTAAAACATGCAAATTAATGCAAAAATGGAGTGGAATTGACTTATAAATATCCAGGAAAGTGGCACACAGTGCAGAAATACCTCACTGTGTAATGCTGATACCAAGTCTACCCATACAAAAGAAACCTCAACACCAAGAACCAACGAGATCAATCTCAGCTTGAGCAACAGTCAGCTCAAATTGTATTGCACTGATTAATAATAATAATTTTTCTCTTTTATCTTCTTTCTGTTCAGGGAAATAATGCCTGAACACTTTATTGGCTGCATGTTTACTTGAGCTTGGTTTTTTTAAGCATCCCTGAAACACAATGGACATAAGCCAATCTACTAAAGCCTCTGAAAACCCCATTCCAAAAACTAAAGGGCTTGTCCATCTCCCCTTCCGGAACAGCCAAAGTTGGCCCTCCTTCTCCCCAAACAAGGATATTCTCACCAACCCTTTCCAATTCTCCATCCTTGAATTATTATTCTCAATTCTGATTGCAAAGGAGGGAGCCCACCCAGCTCACAATTGAGTCATCTGTACATTGCACCGAGGTGTAACCAAGAGCATAGCTGAGACCCGGTGGTCTCAGAGTTCTTCTGGCCCAAAACACATAGAACTAGGAGGACGTTCATATCAAGACCAGCCAAAGTCCACTATGATATTACCAATTCATGCGCACATCAGCATTCCTTAAAGAATAAAAAAAGCACACCAAGTCTGCATTTCTGAGGGTCCTGAAAAGTTCAGCAGTTCTGTACATTTGTGTGTCACTAGTCATAAATCAGAATGGTATAGCATGCCTCTGTAGGGCTTTGGGGAAGAGTGGGTGGCCTTGGGGAGCAGAAAAGGCATTTTGCTTCTGCTTTGCTAACCAGTGGCCAATACGATAACATCTCAAAAGTTGTCCTCGCCGCAATAGGCATTGTTGGAGCCTCTTGAACAAAGCCATATTTTCAAAACATAAGAACAATTTTGACATTGGACTTTGTCCCTCCATCACTGCTTTCCTTTGCCTAAACCCTGGCACTGCAAATTTCCGAAAAAATAATTCTTTGTTGTCATTTGTGATGCCTTCCATTAGATCTTTCAAAAATTTACTAGTAGCATCTCTCTCTCTCTTGCTCCCTCTCCCTCTCTCTCTCTCTCTTGCTCCCTCTCAAATAGTTTTTATATTCTTTTCACTGGAAAACCTCCAGGTTGGCTTTTCTGATTGATTTAAAAGGAAAGGAAAGAAAGACCAAAGAAACAGTTGGGACAGTGGTTGCATTGCAGAGGGTTGGACAATATGACTCTTTGGGTCCCTTCTGACTCTATGGTTCTGCTGATTCCAACAGTATTCCTGCTGAGTGGGTTCCAAACTTTTCAGTTTGCAATATACCCTGCAAAGTGCAGCACTGGTGAGACTCCTCTCACAGCCACTCACAGTCTTAATTTGCTATACGTATATGCAAACTGGTGTTATGGGCCTGTCACCCTGCCCACTGCGTGCTTTGAGTACCTAGCAAAACCCCTGGGGAGATGTGCACCAGGAAGTCCCAAGAAAAAATCTGTACTCACAGCCTTGCGGCACATATTTGAGAGAAGAGACAGCTAAGGAGTAAACCCTAGAATCATAGAATTGTAGAGTTGGAAGGGAACCCAAGGGTCAACTAGTCCAACCCCCAGAAATGTAGGAATCCTGCCCACAGCAGTTGCTGGGTAGGCTTGAGCAACCAACCTTCTGTTTAACAGCCAGATTTTTTGTGCCACTGGAGAGTACCTAAGATGGTTGGATGGTGCCTTGCATGCCTCCTTCCGTCAACTCCTGCAGCCAAGCTGGTGCCAAATGTATTGCTCTGCTTTCCTTTGGACCATGTCAGTGTAAAGTGTGCATTAAAATGGATTACATTAGGGTAAATAACACACAAAACTACATTGTATTTGGGATTGTACTGCTTTGCAAAAATGTGAGTATTAGGAGAAATTTGTACTAAAATGTTGATGGTTTTTCAAGAGGGTTTTTTAAAAAAAAATCACAAATTCCTGCTGAAATGTAGAGAACTGAATTTAAGATTGTACAAATGAGAAGCAAAGAAACCGAAATGGACTGATTCACCCATCCCTACTGCCACAAAGTAAGTTAGGTTTGCTGGTCAAGGAGACCCAAGTCCCATCTCTGAGGTTCCACTGGCAGACCCAGCCTACTCCCAGGAGTGTCCACTTGCTTGGAACAAGAACCAAATGTGCAAATGACGGTGCCTACTCTGCTCTTCACAAAGAGAACAAAAGGGGCATGTCAGGGGTTGAGGTGTCTTAGCTTGTACCTCGCCGTGCATCTTAGAGGTCTGCATCTGATGTAATGACTGTGTGTAACCTGCATCTTCATCTACACCTTAACTGTGTGCTGACTTTGGAGTAAAGCCTCCAGGAATCTCAGGCTGAAAACTGTGTCTGAGAGTGAGAGTCAGGACACTTTTTAATGCACCCACCCACCAAGATCTGGGTCTGAGAGTACAAGGTTGTGGTGCCTTTGACAAGTTGCTATTATTATTATTATTATTATTATTATTATTATTAGCATTAGCATTAGCATTAGCATTAGCATTTATTCATATGGTGTCTCTGATGTACATAGAATTAAAGTGAGGAATTCAACCCCAAAGGATGGGCAATCTAAAACAATAAATATAAGCAATACAATAAAAATTACTAGCTCTATAGCAGGACCCCTAAGACTGAGAGATAGGAAGGAGACTGACTGTGTAGAGCTCGCCAGGTGGGCAGAAGGTGGGATTTTGGCGGGTGAGAAGAGTAGAAAAAAAAACCCCAATTTTCTATGCAACAATTAAATGAAGAGGAGACCCATTTTCCTCCAAAGTGGTTATCTTAATCAGCAGAGTAGAAGAAAAATACTAGATTGCACAAAACATCACCATTCGTACTTACACCAGAGGGCAGTGTACTTTAGCTCAATAGGAGAGAGTTAGAGAGAGAAAGTGCTTCAGTTACCCATAATCCAAACAGCTCACTCTTCTCCTGTGCTTGGCTAGCCCCAAGTCATTAGACGTGATCCAGAGCAAAACAGCCAACAGCTCCCACAGTCTCGTGTCTTAGATGATTATCCTCCACTTCAAACAGCCAGCCTCCCCAAAGGCATTTCCATCTGAAAAGCCAAATCGCCCTTATCTCACCACTTTTATCAGTTTTTCTCAGTGTTTAATCATTAGTCTCCATGTAACAAACTTGACACTCAGCAATTACAGGCCAGCATTGCAGGTTCTTTGCTAGTGAATGCTGAAAATCCAGAATTCAGAGGCAAAAGGATTCATCCAGGACACTGAAAATGTCGCTTTGGGGTGGGTGCCTTTTTTTTTTTTTTTTTTTTTTAAGAAAAGTTCCAAGATTTGACTATACTTTGGAAAAGGAGCCAAACGCTTCAGGGATTATTTGAACCTTAACCAAAGTGCCTTGGGTCAGATTCAAGGCTGACGCAGAAGTGCTACATGAATGGCAGGAGAAAGGGAAAGACTGAGAAAAACAGGTGTCTCCCCCGAGCAGTGTCAGATTTGTCCTCAGCTGACATTTTGCGGCTGTGCAGAAATTAAGAGCATATAACATATAAAAATATTTTAATGGATGTGTAACTTTCCCCTCTCTCCCTCCCAAGGAACCCCATATCTTGTACTGACATCCAGCCCTCCAAATAAATTATGTGAGTATCCGCCTGGTATATAAAATCAGATTAAATCTGCTCAATTTACATGCTTACATTATGTGATATTTTGTGGGTTTGGAATAGTTTGTTTTGTTTTATTACAAAAGCAAGATGACGCAGGAGGCCAAGGAAAGGGAAAGGACGGCCAGTGAGGATATGATCTTCTCCAATAGATAAAAATAAGGACAGTCTTGTCACATCCCAGCTCCTGAACCACCAGACATACACACACCCTAATTGCACATTGCTGAAGATTAGGAACACAGGAAGCTTGACAGAATGTCATGGATCCATCTAGCTCAGCACCATCTACGCTGACTGGCAGTAGATCTCCAGGGTTTCAGACAGGGTTGATCTGCAGCCCTAGCTGGAGATACCGTTGGGGTCTGAACCTGGGACTTTGCATGCAGAGCTGATACTCTTCCACTGAGCTACAGCCCTTCCCCAGGATCTGCTCTGCTTTCTGTATGGAGCATTCATTTACTCTTCAGTTTCTTCTTTTAGACCCATTTTAAAAGGGGAGACTATCAAGCCCAGCGGTAGAGCATGTGTTTTTCATGCAGAAGGTTCAGGTCCTGGTGTCTCTAAGAGACATAGTATACATTTATATAATTTGCTAGTATCTAACCCCAGTTTGACTGCATAGATTTCAGAAGCAAAGAATTCCAAAATACATTGAAAACAGTGTAGCGAGAACATTGGATTTTTTGAGGCATGGTGAATTAACGGGGCCTTTTTCCATTTCCCCAGCTCAGGAAGGCAGAGCTGTAAATTAACTGTTGCTATAGCAGTGAAGGTAATCAGACTCAGAGATGATATATGGGCTGGAGACTTCGTCCTTTCCTGGGTCCTGCCTATTTTGCCATCTCATCTATACCCTGTTAGGGTAGCACTGGGCAGCACACTGCAGGGGGCACCACAACAATGCTGTTGAACGGAGCACGAGAGGTGGGGGGGTGCGCCAAATTTTAGCATCACATAGGGTGCTGCTGAAATTCTGCCACTGCCTGTAGCCCTCCTGGGGTGATGGGGAGGAACAACCACTGGAAATGTGAAGGTCTTCTGCTGTTCCTTCTCCAAGGAGACCCCGTGTCCCAAATCTGAGCCAGGCTGAATCCTGACAGTTGTTGTTGTTTTTCAGTGGCACAGGCCCATCCTTGTGGAACTGCTTCCTACTTGGATGCACATTTGGCTCTCTTATTATATGAGTTTCAAGGGGCCTTAAACATCTTTTTGTTCTGATCTGCTTTTAATTGATGATGCCGGGCTGGAGTTCCCAAAACTCTTGTTGGTTTTTTCCATTGTTATACCGAGAGTCATTCTCTGGCCTAGACTGCAATATCTATGCTGCTGTTTGAATATATACATATATGTGGGTTTTATATATATCACTGTATGATGCCATTCTGAGCTGCTGCTTTTTAGCCCTGAAAGCCAGCAGAAAACTTCAGACTAAATCCCTAAGAGCAGAGCTTCGTCTCAGCTTAAATGCCCCCCAACCTGTGTCCCACTGCATCGTTGGCAGAGATCGATCCAGGATAATTAGCCTGAATCAATTTTCAGCCCCATAAAACTTTGCATGTCAATAAGGACATACCATGGACGTCCGCTGTCCTTAAGCGGCCCGTGAATGTCATGTTCCCTTCCAAGATTACAAATAAGAAGTTCAGCACTGCATTCCACATCCACCGGAAGATTCATATCTCCCTGGCCGCCACTTTAAAGTGATTACCACAGAGTTGTTATTCCACCATGTGTATATATCATAAGGATGTCTCAAACATCTGTTTACATTTAATGGCTGGGGCCGGGGGAGGGGGGAAGAGGCCCACAGAATTATATATTTTATATTATTCTCTTTCTTCCAAGACCAAACGCAGGAACAGATGGATATAAATGATTTCCAACCCATGATGGAAGTACAGGGTGATATTAATTGGCGGCTGAGATGCCATTTCCACACCACACATGGCTAAGTGCCCAGGACACTTTTACGTGGCCAAATCCAACCCCAGATTGGGCTTTGTGGTTGGTACCCACAAACTGGCACGCAATTTGCCGACAAACTGCAAGAGAGGTAAGATTGTACGACTTTATAAACTGGGTGCTCGAACAAGGGAGGATTGTGTCCCAAACTTCTTGCCTTTGCTGCAGAATCACTAGCCATGGTTCTGAAACTTAGCCACTGGCCTCTGGACTACCACCTTCGGTATTTTTGGGTGTCCCTTGGCTTCAGGTCAACTCCAACTCACAGCTTTGCCTTCCGCCTGGGCTCTCACCTCATGAGAGCAATAGAATCTGATGTGGATCAGAACCTTTGGCTGCTCAGTCTTCTCTCCCCCCCCTCTCTCTTACTGTGTGTGTGTGTGTGTGTGTGTGTGTGTGTGTGTGTGGTGTATAGCTCCTTGCTACTATATTTTCCTGCTGATGTTGCTTGGTGCATTTGTTGTTTTTTCTTAATTATTACTTAAATGCTAGAAAAGTTTCAAGAGGTTTTTTTAATAATAATAATAATAATAATAATCACGATTTTCTGTTGAAATGTGGAGAACTGAATTTAAGATTGGGACAATGAGAAACTGAGAGACACTCAAACTGACAGATTTTCCCTCCCGCCCTTGGAACCCTTTGTTGATCCAATGCCAGGCAACTGTTCCACAGGTGCAGATCCTCCTCTAACTATTTATGAAATGTCTATTATGTCTTCCCTTGGGTGCATGTGCAGGCAGGCAGCTACGGGTGTCTATGGACTGAGGCACTGATCCAACACTGGTATTATTGGAAGTGGAACTGAACATGGCACCTCTGGTTCGCGTGCATGAGCGCGCGCGCACACACACACACACCAAAAACCATGCACGAAGAAGCATCCTCAGAAGAATGCAACAGTTCTGTCTTCCAAAGTCACACTGGGTTGCCAAGGAAAGGGCAAGTGCCACCATCCATTTCTTGCAAGTCCCAAAATAATTGAGTAAGATTTAGTGATTTGAGAAAAAGCAAACAAAGAAGGATGATTGTTTTAAAAACAGCATTCTGCCCATCAACCTCACAAACGACACTGATGAAGCAGAAGATTGACAGATTCTAAAGATTTCAGCTAAGTAAACAAGATTTTCATTTTTAACCATCTAATCTCACTTCACTGATCCATGGATTAAATGTTGCAGGCCTTTTTAATCTATATACTTTAATCTATATACTAATATAGTATATATAGTATATACTATATGAGTGGGGGTCAAATGCCAGTTGTCTCTCTAGCATTCTAACCTCGCCATGCACATTAATTCCACCTTTCACAATTATTTCTGCCACTGAAAGCTTCCAGAGCGAGCTGGATAATAAACACAAACAACGATGAAACAAACAGTGAGTACTATTTGGAAACAATTCAACCACTGTCTTGGTGCCAATATGGGGCCTTTGTGTTGCTTTGGTTTCACCCAAGGATGGGAGACTGTGACAAACACGTCGTGTGCTGGCTCTCTCTCCCCCTCTCCAGGGAAGTGGCTTCACCCAAGACACTTTTAAAATGTTGGCTGCTTTCTCAAAGAATAATTTTGCCTCTCCAAGTTGTAAATAACATCCAGGGCCATAAACAGCCAGCCAGGGACATGGCGCATCTCACATAAGCAAGGGGAACACTTGAGCCTCCATCGGTGGCATAGCCAAAACCTCTCCCTTCTCCCAGGAGTGTTGCGGTCACTTGTGAATGTGATGCAGCTGTGGGCCATTAAAGCAAGCAGGGATGGACCAGAGGCTGGGATTCCAAGGGCTGAGAAAGCATCGCAAGCATGTCAGAAATTCAGGGTCTCTTAGAGGGGGAAGGGGAGGCTTTTTCTTCTTACACATGTTCAGTGTGTGAGGATAGAGAGCAGCTGGGAAATGAATGGAGCTCTGAGAAGTCACGAGTCCATCCTCAAGGGGGAAGCCATGAAACATTACAGGCTTGTAGTGAAAAATGATGGTATGCTTGCAACAGATGTTTCTTTCTCTCTCTCTCTCTCTCTCTCTCTCTCTCTCTCTCTCTCTCTCGGTAGGGCACATTGCAGTGAATTTATAAGTTGCTGCCACACTGCTCTTCCTTCAAAACCGCATCCAGCAGCTTCCCATCCCATCAAGCCATAGATCAGATTCCAAGCCATTCAGAAAATGGTGCAGAATCAGAAGCTCGTGTGATCTGCTCCAGCTTGCATGACTTGTTGCACATGAACAATTTTTAATTGCATGTGTGGATCCAGCAAAAATCATTCAGGCTTATGGAAAATGCATCCCTCTCTCATGATATACTAGAAGTGGTGGACATGCAATGAAGCTGAATGTTGGAAAGTTTGGGACAGATAAAAGGAAGTACTTCATGCGGAGCATCGTTAAACTATGAAACTGGATCCCATAGGAGGCAGTGATGGCCACCAACTCAGACGGCTTTAAAAGAGGATTAGATAAATTCCAGGATGGCATTGCTATCAATAGCTACTAGCTACCACAGCTATGTTCTCTGCCCTCTACTATTGGAAGCATCAATGCTTCTGAATATCAGTTGCTGAAAACCGCAGGAGAGGAGAGCACTCTTGTGTTCAGGTCCTGCTTGCAGGTTTCCTATAGGCACCTGGCTGGCCACTGTGAGAACAGGATGCTGGACTAGATGGGCCATTGGTTTTTATGCTTTTATAGGATGGTCTTGCTAATGCTTCCTCTAGGTGTCATCTTTGGGGTTCCCTCCAAACCTGAAATTGTATATCTGTAAGATGGGATTTCTGTAAAGTAATAGAAACTGCTAAAGTAGGTCAAAGCAGTCACTTTGTTATGTTAATAGACCTAGCCAAGTTTGCTAAATGTTGGCTTTGTTATTTTAAGCTTGGGCAAAAGTGTTGAGTAGGAACTAAATAGCTGGGGAGATTTCTAGAAGGTAAGTCGCAGAGGAGAAGTCCTCTCCTCTCCTCGGCTGCAAAAGTCAGTGACTGTAAGAAAAAAGTGGAACTGACCACACAGTTTTGTCAGTGGGGACTAGAAAGCACAATGAGGGTTGGATTTTGTTCTCTGTGAGAAAACAAAGCTATGCCTAATTGACTGGGGGAAAGCCAAGATCTGCTGGGGAGTGTTAATACTATGAACCTTCTCTCTTACGTTCTGCCTGTATATAAGAGCAAATAAAACCACACATCATAAAGACAAGCTTCTAGAGACCTTCCTTCCAACAAAAGCAAAGCCAAGGTATGCACCAAGCCCCCTTTGTTCCCTAACTGCTGGGAGAATGAGGTGCATGTAACATTTGCACACAATCCTGTGGAAATAATGTTTTCCCTTCAGCTTAATAACAGCATCGCTGAGAACTCTCCTTCCGTTTAGGTACAACGGCATTCAGGCACCAAGATTAGATCAACTGAGAAAAACTAAAAGCCAGGTTGTTTTACACAATTCTTTTAAAACGAACAAGATTTTACTCATCCAAGGGCAAGAGGGAAAGCAGAAAATTGAAAGCTTTTAGAGGTTTCACCTCGTTATACATAATTATGTGAGAGTAAGGTACAGTACATTCCCTTCCGCATAGCACAGGTAAGAGAAAGAAAAATGTGGCTTACTTTTCCTCATAATGAGGGCATGCCTAGTTCAGGATTCTTGAAGAAGTGGTTTTGTTGAGGAGGAATCATCCCTGCTGCTTCCAGAACCAACCTTGAATAGAAAAAATAAAACAAAATACATGTATAGAGGGACTTCTGTGTGAATACAATTTTTAAAAAGCATTAAACATGGGGGAGGGAATCTCTGAATAGCTACCAATATTCAAAATGAATGTTACACCCCCCCCCCAAATCAGAAAATTATATCCACCACTGAGCTGTAAGATGGAATTTATTGCTGGATGGTTTTTGGAATCTATATTTTCAGAAAAATATAACTCATGTATTATATTTCTGAAAATTTTGAGTACGAAGAAGAATGCATTAGATGATTTTCTGAAATGCTTATTATTATGCTGTGATTGTATTATTATAAAGTGATGATAAAAAAACCCCACACACCAAAGCAAAGAAAGGATAAAGAGGTTTCCCCATTATAAAGAAACCACCACAGTTCAAAATGTCCTGGGACCAAACTGCACCTCTCAGTTGCAGAACGTCTCCCCTCATTTGCTGAAATCCCTTAGCTTTGTGCTTATAGTACAATCTGCTGCCCCACAAACAAAACCCAGAAGAAGTTTCTAGTATCTAGTATCTATTCCAGTAATACAATAACAATACATACTAAGACATATAATATCACAGGAACATAATCCTGGGGGGGAACTAGAAATCAACAATGAACAGTTCATTTAACCCACATAAGCGTTTAAGTAAGCATACAGCTTACCAACAGACCAAGTCAAAGTATCCATTAAACAACTCCCTTCTGAGGGAGGGTAGAGCAGCACAGGTGAAGCCACCCACACCTTGATGGCAAATTTGCTCAGGCTTTTAAAGTGCATAATCTGATGTGCATTTTATGTGAGCTTTATACAGTATATTTAAATAATTTACTGGTCACTTCTTATATTGGGATTTCAGGGAAGGGCACAATAAAAAGCATATATTAAACGCAATTAATATTTTATATATGCTATTTACTGCTTAGCTACTACTTTTAATGTTTTAGAGAGTTTTTTATGGAAAAATGCTGTTTTATTAATTTGTTTGTCTTATTTAATAAAATTTATACAACACCTCAAAGCGCGTTACAAGTGTAGGTGCAGATAATGCTAAGGTTGCCTGTTTGATCCCCATATGGGACAGCTGCATATTCCTGCCTTGCAGAGGTTTGGACTAGATGATCCTCAGGGTCACTTCCAGCTCTATGATTCTATATATTTGTTCTAAACTGCTTTGAAATTTCTTGGGATTATCTGGAAGTGTTTGGTTTTTTTGCCCCCCCCCCCAAGAGAAAAAGAGACATAAAATAATGAAGAGCAGACAGTCTTCAGCAGGTTCATTTGAAACAACTGAGCAACAGAACAATCTGCCATGCAAAAGTGGATAATTAAACATCCACATCTGATTCCAAGTGGTTTGACCCTGCTCTTTTGCTATTTGTATCTAGATTTATTCTTTTTATTTTAAATGATTCATTTCTTTCTGTTCCCAAGTATTTTTTTCCAGAGGCTCTGAGGTTGCAATCATGGTGCTATTAGCTAATGAATCCCAAACCCAAATAACGAGCAACTCAGGGTGTGGGTCCACTTACACACAATGGGGAAAACACCACTGCTACAATACCAAATGCTTGAAATTAAGAAATGAGTAAAACCTAACTTGAACTTCAGCCCCCCCCCCCGACCACAATCTTGGCACTGCACCAAAGCAGGGACCCTCCCTTTCCATTGATTTTGCTCTGGTATAAATAGCTCATCAGCAAAGAAAAGTGAGTTTAAAGTATCAAATGTTCAAATTGTGCGCATCAACAAAGAGGATGCTCTCTTCCCTCTTGAAAGGAGGGAAGGCTGAGCTTGGACTGAATGAAGTGCCTAATGATACCTTAGCTGGTTCCTCCATCAGGGTTGGCTATTCACCAATCCTGCTTCATCAGCAACAAAGGAACTCTGATCACAAAAAGGCCAGGATTCAATCACATGTACTGAATCCCGCCTGGTTTTCATCTTATTTTTCCTTTTATTGCACAGACTCCATTAGAGTGAGTCTTTCCGATAATCAACATGGCAGCCATCTCCTTTTGAGAACAAGACGTTAAATAGGCCGAGCATTAGCTCCACAATATAATCATTTTACCTGCTTCCTATGCTGATTCAGCTTTCACTCAACACTTACTGGATTTGAGAATATCAAGCTAATGTCACAGAATAATTTGTTTGCAGAGTACAATTGCATAGGGCAAGAAGCACTGAATGCCTGCTCAGTGTTTGCTCTGAGTGGGTGTGGGGCAGGGTGAGGGCCAGAAAGGCTGCCTGTGGCTATCCAAGACGTTTCCTTGTATACAAAGTGCAATAAAAAGAATAATTGAATATGTCTACATGTATATTCTAGCTTTCCTCCAAAGAGCTCAAGGACATAGCTCAAGGTGGTGCACATAGTTCCCATCCCCACAACAAACCTGTGAGGTGGATAAGAGGCAGTGACTGGCCCAAGGTCGCCCAGTGAGCTTCATGGCTGTGAGGATTAAACCCTGGTCCCGCAGGTCCTAGTCCAGCACTCAAACCATTACACCACACTAGGTCTCTGACTAATGGCTCTATTCATGATGTTTTTATCTTATCTATCCTACTGTCTCCAAAGCATAAAACAAATGCCTCAAAATAAAACCGCATATCAAAATGGGTTTTGAGCTACAAAATTTTGAGCTACAAAAACATGAGGTGCCAATGCTCAAATACTGATAAAAGTGCCATGGCTGCCAGCACAAAATGGCTGCCGCAGGCAGCTAAAGGGGGGGGGGGGGAGAGGTGCCAGTGAGGGAGGACTGTCACAATCAAAGCCACATTTCCTGAGGCTGGAAAGCTTTTACAGCAAAAGTGGTGACTCTTGGTTGAGAATATCTTTATCTATGTACAGAGAGAGTGAGAGAGAGAGAGAGGTCACATTCACACCACACATTAAAAGCACTGTGGAACCATTTTAAATAGCCATGGCTTCCACCTGTAGTTGGTTAAAAGGGTCAAGCACTGTTAGGATACGGCTGCAATACGTTCAGATTTTCCTGGACA